>NW_022436942.1:48112128-48182105 GCF_009761245.1 Sapajus apella
ACCCAGGCTGGAGTGCAATGGCGCGATCTCGGCTCACCGCAACCTCCGCCTCCTGGGTTCAGGCAATTCTCCTGCCTCAGCCTCCTGAGTAGCTGGGATTACAGGCACGCACCACAATGCCCAGCTAATTTTTTGTATTTTTAGTAGAGACGGGGTTTCACCATGTTGACCAGGATGGTCTCGATCTCTTGACCTCGTGATCCACCCGCCTTGGCCTCCCAAAGTGCTGGGATTACAGGCTTGAGCCACCGCGCCCGGCAAACTTGACTTTTTTATAAGAGATTTTTAAGGAAGAAAAAAAGGAACAATTACAACAATTGGTTGTTCATATGCAGAATCCTATCACTCTTCTGGCATTTTATATCACAAGGCCTCAAAGTGTTTTACAAAAACAAGTCACGTTTTACACTTAAGCAACCATGCATGCTCACAGAAAATTTAAACTGTGTACACAGAGGCTGACTACCTTAAGATCACACACACAAAAAATCAGTCACAAGGCTCAGCATTTTGTATAGTGCAACTGAACTCTAATTCTATGATGAAGAAAAGTCAGTGTTTAATAGAATTTTTAAGGGTATATGTGAAAAATTGTTTGAGAGTGGCTTTGCATGGCCTGGGTCATCCTGACCTGGCAACACAAAACAATCCAGCTGGTTTTATGGCTTTTTGGCTGTACCGTGTTAAGAGCAGAGCCACTCAGGCAACTCCTTGACATTTTAAAGAAAGCCTAGCACTCTGAAATGGACTGGGGCCGACAGTAAATCAAAGAGTAAATGGCTTGAGCCTCTGTGCTGAGGTGAGTGTGGAGTCATAGAAATATTACCTAATTCAAGGAGAAAAAAGTCTTAGGCTCAGCCTGCAGTTCTGCCTTCCAACACTCTGGAAAGTGGCCGAATGGGTATTTTCAAACAATCCTGGCCAAGCCACAAAATGACAAAATAAAAAACACTGAGAGTCAATAAAACCAACTTGAATAGTACAAGAAAAAAATACTCAAGTTAAATTAAAATATATTTCACATGTATTTTATATGAATTTTTATCACAGGGGATAAGAAATATAAAAACAGAAGCAAAAAATGTAACAACCAAATTAGATCATATTTTTTTCTCTTAAAGAAATAAAAATGATAATACAGTAAGTAGTGCAAAGAAGTGGCAAAACACAAAATTAATAATTTAGAAGAACTGAAAAGATTGTCAGAAGCTGGAAAAGACAAAGATTATAGCCAAGAACTGAAAGTCAACACTAACAAGGAAAAGCAAAGACAGGAATCCCAAGATATGGCTGGATTAAACAAAATCTAGATAATTGTTAAAAAGAAAAAGAAAAAAAACATATACTTAGATTCACAACTGGAGACTAGCAGAAGTGCCTGAGACAACAGAAAAGACTAAGACTAAGGAAAACAAAATGAAAGAAGTGATGTGGGTGAGGGTACATGGAATCACAGCATGAAAAGTGAACAAGGCTACTGTCTGTTGCCGCTCAGGAATAAATCTCAAGAACTCAAAATATCTAACTCTAAAAGCAAAGAGACTGCCAACGATAAAAATTCAGATGAACAGGTAATTTCTGACATCAGCTCTTAGAAGAGAAATGGCTGAAGAAGAATCATGCAAAATAAGAATAGGCTAACATCAGCTAAGCAGCTAGCAAAGGTAAATCTCTCTTTGAAAACAAAAGAACACTTAAATCCATAACACTGACCTAAGGGGATTTGTCAACAAAAACCTACAGCTAAATAGATAATTATATATGCAAAATGTATGCAGGCAATAAAATTGTCTTAATTATTGGATTCAATCACTAAATCTCTTTTTTTACCTGTCCAAAAGATTTTCGTTTTGCTATAAAAGAGTTTTAAGATACTTATTTCAATAACCATTATAAAAATTCTTGCCCTTCAGCCTTATTCTCATGACAGCCATCACATGACCCCCCTAAACACACCTAGAATATAAAGCTAGTTCAAAGGACTTAGATTTAATTTCTAATTTCCTATTAGTATCAACACCAATTTTTAGTTTTATGGGACTTCAAGAAGCAAATATAAAACTTTATTACACATGATAGTAAAAACAACTGACTGTTTATTGCTGTTTTAAGGCAGCACTAGGTTTTATATATAATTCAGTAATTTCAAGTACCTCCCTGACTGAAAGCCTCAAAATGTACACAAAATGTAGGACAAATAAGCACAAAATACTCACTTCAACAGTCTCAACTTTTTCCTCATGGGGATGTGGTGTTCTTGGGTAGACATCAAGAAGATGAGGTGGTGAATCAAAATGCAATCTTTTGAGATTTCTTTTATTAAGACCTTTACAGTGCAATTCATCAAAGTTAGTCCTCCATAATAAGACCTATTAAAAAAGTCAATGATGTGGGCAGTTATTGACTTGCGTGTACAAGTAATAGAGCTAATTTTAAAAACCACAATATATAGAATTGTCACCCAAAGTAGACAGAAAGGCTAGAAACATATTTTAACTATGTTGCTATTTTTCGATATCTTTTTTTAAGGTGTGGTGGGGGGAAAGATTTAGCATTTTGAATTGCCTTCATATCTGTTTAAAATTCATATTAAGAAATTGTCTCTTTATCTTAAAATTCTTTTTGGTCAAAGCCCAAAACCATGTTTTTGCCTTGATCATTCACTTCATTCAATAAATCTGGCCATGAATGAGTTTTGGTCATTTCAAATAAATGCAGATTTGCTATATAAATGATTTATATTTATCATCCTCAAGAAGCTTAAGATTAGGCAATGATTCAAGCAAAAGTGCTATATACTTTCTGAAAGTGGACATGTATTGTAAAGTGAGAAAAAGAAAATAACTATTTGAGTTCCCAAAACTTAGAACTGGTTCTGTCTTAGTTACGAGGTAGCAGACTTTATGGTACTAATTAAAATATAAACTCATTGACAATCACCTTAACATATACAAACTAGCTGGTTGTAAAACTCTTAGCTGAGGTCAAGGATTCCTTTACCTTAACCAAATCAAAGAGGGAGCTGAAAGATTTACAAACCTGTGTGTCTGCACCTCCTGATGCGAACAGCTCTCCACCTTTTGAAAATGAAACAGTAAAGACAGGCCCCTAAGAAATAAAGGGAGATAAAGAAAAAAGTACTCGGTAATGCTTTTTCATGGCCAAGAGGACTATGGATATCAATTTCTCATCCTAAGTTATGTATACTACTAATGCAGTAAGTCTGATAAAACACATCAGTTGCTAGCAACTAATGCTGACAGAGTAAAGATAATCAAAGAATCAACCCAATCATATTAAAACACAAATAAATGATATTAAAAAGTATTAAAAATTAATTTAAAAAATAACCTTTTCCTCCTTTCAAGAAAAGCTTGTACATGTGTAAGTTAATAAGAATTTCTGTTAAGATTTTCTGGCTTTGGACTGTGTATTCAACCAAACAGTAGCAAAAACTGAATGATAACTATGTAGGTAATGGGAATGAGGCTATTTACATAAAGTCCATTTCCTGCCCAATGGGCTTCACTGAGTTCTCCCTTCATGTAGGCAACCATAAACTACTAAAAGTTTAAAGAGCAGAACACAGATAAGAGGAGAGCTGTGACTGATGAAAATCAGTATCACAATTGTGAGAAGGATGAATTGGAGTAAGATGCTTGGTTGGAGGCCAGTTAGGAAGTTACTGTGATTATCTAGGTGGAAGGTAATGAAAACCTGAAATTGAGCAATTACTGCGGAGTTGGACAAAACTGCGCTTGGTACAGTCACAAGATGCATAGCCTCTAGGTCAATTTTTCAGTCCAGTATGAATAAGTATTTCTTATCTCAAACATAATATATTCTGGCCGAGCACGGTGGCTTACGCCTGTAATCCCAGCACTTTTGGAGGCTGAGGCGGGTGGCTCACCTGAGGTTGGGAGTTTGGGACAAGCCTGACCAACATGGAGAAACCCCACTTCAACTAAAAATACAAAATTAGCCAGGTGTGATGGCGCATGCCTGTAGTCCCAGCTACTCGGGAGGCTGAGGAAGGAAAATCGCTTGAACCTGAGAGGCGGAGGTTCTAGTTAGCCCAGATTGCGCCATTGCACTACAGCCTGGGTGACAGAGTGAGGCTCCGTCTCAAAAAAATATTAATATATTCTGTATGTTTTTAATATGTCTTTAAATCTACATAAGAAAAGTTTTAGGGAAAAACATCTTGTATCTTTCCAAGTAGACTATCCCAGAGATTCAGGTTATAATATTAATAGTTTCATAAACACCTTCACTTCCAGAATAAAATTCCATCTTCATGTAGTATTTTCCTCCTGAAATACTGTGTTTATCTTTTTTTCCCTATTATTTTGTACTTTTTTCATGGATATTTCAATCATTGACCACTTTTATTGTTGTGTTTATTCAGCCTAAATCCATGGATATGCATATATTTAAGCTGCTTAGTGTTTATTTCCGCTTTACCCTAACACCACTGCAGAATAAATAATAACGCAAAGCAGGAAACCAGGCAGGACCGGTGAAAAAGAACTTCTTCTCTTCTAGGCTGCAAAGCTCATTCTATTTCTAGATATAAACAGCTTATACTTGTTAAAGGAAGTACCTTAAAAAAAAAAGGATGCATTCTAAAAAATTCAGAGAAGTTTGAATATTTTCTGGAAGAAAGGAATAGTTTATATACTCAAGAAAATTTAAGTTGCACACAGTGGCTCACACCTGTAATCTCAGCACTTTGGGAGGCCGAGGCAGGTTGATTACATGAGGTGAGGAGTCCAAAACAAGCCTGGCCAACATGATGAAACCCTGTCTCTACTTAAAAAAAAAAAAAAAAAAAAAAATTAGCTGGGTGTGGTAGCATGCACCTGTACAGGAAGTTGAAACAGAAGAATCGCTTGAACCCAGGAGGTAGAGGTTACAGTGAGCTGAGATCATGCCACTGCACTCCAGCCTGGGTGACAGAGTAAAACTCCATCTCAAAAATAAATAAATAATAAATTTAAAACACTTTTCTATAATGCATTATATGTTGGGGAAGGTATCCTTGCACAGGCTCAATAAAAGGCACCCCTCTTACCTACTTGGTTCTAAACCAATTGAGAAATAAGACAAAGAAGTAAGGCACATGAGAACTGAAATATCACCTTTCTGTCTAATAAATGCTTGTAAAAAGATAACGTGGCTTTTATGTGTAACACAAATAGGCTTTCTAAAACTGATGCCCAGAATGGGTCACGGGCAAAACTAGACAAGGGCAGGTCTCCCCACAAGGAATAGCAGAGAAAAACAGTGAAGACAGGCTCACTCCCAAAGGCAGGAGAGTAGAAGATGTTAGGCTGTGCTTACCCAATTTTTTCTAAACCCACCAATCAAATTACCAGAATGAGGGGGAGGTGTGAGAGGCTGGGTGTCAGAGCTAAGTGGTAATCCCCACATGAAGGAAAGATTTGAAGTAAGGAATCTACTTACCCATCACCATTTACCCAGTAAATCTATACAACATACTGATAAAGACATCAATAGAGGATTCATTTAATGGCCATTGAAAGATATACATTGATTTTGATAAGAATTACAACAAATAATACTTCTAAGAGTTGCTTCCAGAGGATAAAAACAGCTATGGAAGTAAAAAATGTTTATGATAGCAGCAATGTATAGCTATGTCTGGAAAAATAATAAAGGGGTATAATAAAATGGATAAAAATGTAAAGCATATATTATTTTATATTTGTATATATAAAAGCAAGAATCTGAGTATTAATACCGTATGTCCTTGAAGTGTATAGATGAGCCTTCCTTCTAAGAGGTCCAGAATCTTAAGGGTACCATCTGAAGAAGCTGTGATGAGATAGTTACCCGAAGGATGGAATGATATGCAATTAACTCCACTGCTGTGAACTGATTTGTAGAAAAGACAAGCAAAAAATTCAAAGAAAAATTCTTACTTTTAAAGACACCCCAGTTCCTTATTAGAAATATTAGGTTGCACACAAGAGCACTGTTTCCACAACAACAAAATTCTATATAGCTCACTAAAACGATTATTTTGGCATCATACAGCATTAAGCTTCTAGTGAGAGCCAGAATAACTTTAAAAATGAGGCTGTGTCATGGAAAGGCAATCTTATTGACCATATTACTATAAAGTCTTTGGATATATTGCCAAAAACCGACAGTTAATTATTACCAGCTCAGATAGGGTATATAACCTAGCTTCAAATTAAAGGTAATAACCAATTAGTGGCTTGGGATTAAAGGAAGAAGAGTCTGGAGATATGTTTGAAAAGGGCACAGTCCTGCTATCATGCTTGACAATTTACAGTCCTGCTATCATGCTTGACAATTTGTTTCCAGACAGCATCCTTCCAACAGGAGGCAGTATAACACAATGATCAAAAGTTAATTTTTCTATGCACTTTGTAAGCAGGAAGACCTAAGTAGTTCTACTGATTATTTGAGCAAGTTACTTACCCTATTGAAATCTCAATTTCCTTATCTTTAAAATGTGAATAATAATGATACCTCTTAGGAATATTGTGAAGATATGGCACAGTGTCTGATACATGGTAAACCCTGGATATGCTACTATGTTTAATGATAATTTGGATTTAATATAAATCAAATATAAACCAAGAAAATTCACCTCTCTCTCTTTTTTTTTTTTTTTTTGAGACAGAATTTCACTCTTGTTACCCAGGCTGGAGTGCAATGGCGCAATCTCGGCTCGGCGCATTCTCGGCTCACCGCAACCTCCGCCTCCTGGGTTCAGGCAATTCTCCTGCCTCAGCCTCCTGAGTAGCTGGGATTACAGCCATGTGCCACCATGTCCAGCTGATTTTTTGTATTTTTAGTAGAGACGGGGTTTCACCATGTTGACCAGGATGGTCTCGATCTGTTGACCTCGTGATCCTCCCGCCTCGGCCTCCCAAAGTGCTGGGATTACAGGCGTGAGCCACCGCGCCCGGCCGAAAATTCACCTCTCTTTTAGTTCAATACATAGGCATAGCAGGTAGTTGTTTTCTATCAATTATAATACCTATTTGTGCTCACATAACTTCCTGTGATTCAGGATTCAGAGTCATTTCTGTTCCTGACTTCTCACACAATGCTGATAACCAGAGTTTGAAAATCTTAAAGCAACTTCTTTTTCTTTTTTAGCCCTCACAACATTTTTAAGGTCTCTTCACTTCCTGCTTTCCTTGAGCTTCTGAGGCCCTGTTGTTGAGGGGAGCTAATTATACTATTCTCTAACATGTTCCAAGGCAGCCCATGACCCCAAGTAAGAGAGACAAACCATACCAACAAGGAGAATCAGTCTTTCCCAGAGGAGTTTATTCAGTAACTGAATTTTTTGTTAGGAAAACTGTTACCTTGATAATGCTGTAGTAATTTGTTCACTCTTATGTCCCAGACTTTCACGGTTTGATCAGAACCTGCTGAAGCTATGCATGTACCACTAGGGTTAAAGTCCACAAAATTTGCAAATCTAGGAGGAAAGAATAAGATGACCTAATATTTTAATTTTTTTCTTTTTTTTTTTTTTTGAGATAGAGTCTCACTCTTGTCCCCAGGCTGGAGTGAAGTGGCGTTACTGGCTCACCACAACCTCTACCTCCCAGGTTCAAGTGATTCTCCCACCACAGCCTCCCGAGTAGTTGGGATTATAGGAGTGCGCCACCATGCTCAGCTAATTTTTGTGGAGACATTTTAGTGGAGACATTGTTTCATCATGTTGGCCAGGTTGGTCTCCAACTCCTAACTTCAGGTGATCTGCCCACCTTGGCCTTCCAAAGTGCTGGGATTACAGGAGTAAGCCACCACTCCTGGCCATATTTTAATTTCTTTGCTCTCAATTACTTATTAATTTTTTATTTTATTTTATTTTGAGACAGAATCTCACTCTGTCACCCAGGCTGGAGTGCAGTGGCACAATCTCGGCTGACTGCAACCTCTGCCTCTTGGGTTCAAGCGATTCTCCTGCCTCAGCCTCCAGAGTAGCTAGGACTACAGGCGTGTGCCACCACACCCAGCTAATTTTTTGTACTTTTAGTAGAGACAGGGTTTCACCATGTTAGTGAGGATGGTCTCAATCTCCTGACCTGGTGATCTGCCCGCCTCAGTCTCCCAAAGTGCTGTGACTACAAGCATAAACCACCATGCCCGGGCCCCATTTCTTTATTTAAATTGTTATAATCAAATGTCTCCTTAGCAAAGTAACCCACAGAAACAGAGTGTACTTACCCAATGAAATCTGAGAAGTTATTAACACATTGCTTATTTGTGGTGTCCCAAATTTTAATAGTTTTATCCTCACTACATGACACAATTAGTCTTCCATCAGGTGAAAATCTAGAAAGAAGAAAGATATTATATGTGAAAGGCTCTGGAAAGTCACCACCTCACCTCTACACCACAAATAGATCAGGCTGTAAATATTAATACCAGAGACCGACCACTGTTACCATCCAACGCAGTAAAGTCATAGACTGCAGCCAAGATCTTCATCATGACAAACAACACTGACAGACCATTAAAACATCAAAATATGCTATGTAGACTACACAAGTTTCTTTTTCCTTTTATTCTTTTATTAAAATAATTTCGGTTTTATGGCATCTGCTTTAGGGTTTTGATTCAATTCTATATCCACTCTAAGCCAAGTGCCTTGTTTTTTTTAAAAAACTCTCTTCTATTTCTGTCACTTGCCAGAGTTATCCATATGATCCAAGACAGAGTCTTTATTACTCATCCTACCAAGCCTGCAGTGAAACTTTTTGTAAGAAAGGAAGGGTGTGTTGAGAATTAAAATTAAGTGACATCACCAACAAAAGAATCTAACTGCCCATGCCTGTAACTTCTTGGACTTGGGGAGGCCAGAGAGCTCCAATGGACTGAAAATAGGACAACTCATTTATACAGAACAGAAGTTCCTTCGTGGACAACCCTATCATCCACACACACCATTAAAAAGCAAATAAGAAAAATCTCAGACACCTTGTCTGCTGCTTTTATGCTGTCTATTCCTTTAAGATCCTTCCCAAAGTACTTTTTAAATTTTTTGGCCACGATGTCTTTTAAATATAAATAGAAGAGCAGAAGACTACAGAGAAAATGAAAACAAATTTTAGACTACTAGAAAACTGAGTAGTATTTTTATTATTAATATTTTAGCAGTAACAAAAACCAAAAAGACAGATTTAGGTCACAGATTATATTTCAATTTTATTTGTAGTTTCCCTCTACGCCCAGAGTCAAGATTACTGTAAGTCATTAATTAAGGGTGTGGAATATAATTGAAGATTTTTCTTTTTGTTCTCTCCATACTCCCATTCTTAAGGCTGACCTAAAATTCATTTTTTTGTGACAGAAACTTTGCATCTGGAGTTCACAGATTCACACAGAAAAAAGACACACAGAAGCATAATTAGGTTCCATGTAAAATAATATTTAAAAATTCAAGAAGGCCGGGAGTGGTAGCTCACGCCCGGAATCCTAGCACTTTGGGAGGCTGAGGCAGGTGGATCACCTGAGGTCAGGAGTTTGAGACCAGCCTGGCCAACATGGTGAAACTCCATCTCTACTAAAATAGTCAGGCGTGGTGGCAGGTGCATGTAATCCCAGCTACGCAGGAGGCTGAAGCAGGAAAATCGCTTGAACCCAGAAGGCAAAGGTTGGAATGAGTGGAGATTGTGCCACTGCACTCCAGCCTGGGTGACAGAGCAAGACTGTCTCAGAAAAAAAAATGTCAAGAAAACAACGTTTCAAGGAAAAATTTTCCTTGCTGGGTAGTTTACTCTGATTTTATAGTAAGTAATAATTTATTAATATTTTCTTTTAGAAAATGTGAGAAAGACTCAAATATGAAGGGCAGTATTATAAAAAGTCTCCAAACAGAGGCAGCTCATTGTATATAGACCCTGGGGGAAAAAACTTACTCAGTATCCCCATGGATAAACTTGGCACAATAATGGTAAACAAACTGTCCAGGCATGGTGGCTCATGCCTGTAATCTCAGCACTTTGGGAGAACGACGTGGGTGGATCATCTGAGATCAGGAGTTGAGACCAGCCTGGCCGACATGGTGAAACCCTGTGTCTACTAAAAAATACAAAATTTCACAGGGCTTGGTGGCAGGCATCTGTAATCCCAGCTACTCAGGAAGCTGAAGCAGGAGAACTGCTCGAACCTGAGAGTCAGAGGTTGCAGTGAGCTGAGATCATGCCACGGCACTCCAGCCTGTGTGACAGAGTGAGACTCTGTCTCAAAAGAAAAAAAAATTATAAAAAACTAATGCAAGGAATCAAATTGTGTTACTTACTAAGCCTCTTTTTAAAAAAAATTACTTAATGTGACTGTTAAGTGACCAGAATATTTCTATTAGAAGACTTAACTCTTACATTTCAAGAAAGCAATTATGAAGAAAAATATTTAATAAAATGAAATACTTAGAAAATAACAAAGTATAAAAATATTCTATGACATCAGCCAAATACTACCTCCACCATCACATCATTATCCTACTCATATTCCTTGAGCACACATGTCCTAAAATGGTTCTTAATACATCTTATTTAATTTTCAGCATAACCCATCAAAACAAAGCAATAGCTTATCTCAATATACAGTGAAGAAACAGAGGCACATAAAGGATAAGTAACTGCCAGCGTTATCATGTCAGTGGGGAAAGGGGTCTGGATTTGAATCATGCAATCTGTTTCCACAGCCAAACCTCTGAACCACTTTGCTTAAGTCTCTGTCAAAAAGGAAAGTGTCTTCTACCAGCCCAAATTACTTACAGCGCTGGAAGTTCTGCGTGGCTTCTGTGTAAACAACAGAAGGTTCTAAAGTGGAGAGGAAACACGAGGCAGTGCTGTTAGAAGGCTATATACCGTCCTTGAACAAAAATCTGTGTGTGTAGCCATAAGCTGTAGGTAATACAGGCATGGTCCCTGTCCTTGAGGAGTTTATAGGAAAGATTTTCACCCACTGATTCATTCAAAGATTCCCTGAGCACTTGTCAATACCTCACACTGGGCACAGCCATGGGTAGTAGGAATATAGCTGTGAATGAGACTGGCAAGATCCCTGCCCTCGTGAGGCTTTTGTTCTATAGAGGAGGGAGGGCACACAAAAAACCTAATTTTAGAAAGTGATATGAAAAAGGGTTGTAACAAAACAAGTGCCAATTTGTCACTTGACGCTCCATAGAGGAAACAGGATTTTAAAGAAACTTGCAAATGAGGGAAACCATTATCTTGGTCAGCTATAAGTGCCTCCTGAGCAGAAGGGTTCATAGCTGGGAGAAATTTCCCAGAGGAAAAGAAATGAAGGGGATGTGAACCTCGAATGAGTGAGTACAGGCGGTAGCTGGGAAGAACCTGGTGACAGAAGGAGGAGAGGTTTCTACCATCAACTTAACAGAAACTAAGGGGACTGAGGTTAAGGCCTTGCCCCTGCTCTGGTCACTGCATTATAATCTTGCATATGCTCTCTATATGAGTTTTTTGCATCTGGGGTGGCTGAAAGTGAGAATGATGATTTCTATTTCCTCCTCCTCCCTTTTATTTTTAATTAGATACATCAAAAATAGGTTAGCAACAAACAGGCTTCTCTTTGCTCTGATTAGGAAAGGTTAGTCCTTTATTGTCAGGTCTCACATAACATCTAATTAGACTTTTAAGAATTTAAAGATGATATAAAATTTCTACTAAGACATTAATAGATTTCTGACTCTCTTAATTTAGTACTACCCAACCACCTTTAAAAACTTCTAGAAAGTATGTCACCAAGATGGGTATTATATTAGTCAATAGTGACTACTGAATTCAAAAACATGAGGAAATTATTTTTCTTTTCTTTTTCTTTCTTTTTTTTTGAGACAGGGTCTCACTTTGTCACCCAGGCTGGAATGCAGTGGCCTGATCTCGGCTCATTTCAGCCTCAACCTCCAGGGCTCCGGTGATCATCCCTCCTTAGCCTCCCAAGTAGCTGGATAGACAGATAGATAGATAGTACTTTCATAAAAAATTCAAATTTTCCTTTGGCTATTTCTTATCTTTAGAATACATATTCTTTAAAAACACATTCCCAGCACTCAGGGCGCTGGGAGCAAACAGAGTAGGCACTATTTCATGTCCCATAAGACACAAATTATTAGTAAGAGAAACTGAAGCCAGCAGCCCTTCAGTAGGAACAGGAAGCAGTAAAAAGTAGTGGAAATAAGACTGCTCAGTAAGTATTCGAGTCCTGAATTCTAGCGCCAGTTCTGCAACTGTCCAGCTATTGAACCTTGTAAACTCACAACCATAATGACCACCATTTCCTATTTGTATAATGAAGGAGTCTGGATTGAATCAGCCCTAAAATTTTCACAGACTCATTAAAACTTGGCAGTCTCAGAGTTTGCTTTGATGGAATTTGATGTTTACAGGTTGAAGGTGAAGTTCAAGTCAATAAGCAAAACATTTACTTTTTTTAAGTGTTGGTCAGCATTAGAAAGGAAACCATCTGTTGACTACAGTAGCAGGATTCATTTCTGCAACTGCGGAGAGACAAAAAGCAGGTGAAAAAATATAAAAAGATCAAGTGTGCCATGAAAATTATTTGTTGGGGAATTTCCCATCTATGTGCTCAGACTTCGTTCCTGGAATCTCCACCCATGAGTACAACTGCTAGCTGGGCACCTCCTCTTGAATATCTTGCAGAAACCTCAAGCTTTAAACTTGTCCAAATGAATTCACCCTCTTCCTCCCAAAGAGGAAGGTTCTCTTCTTCTCCTTCTCTTTCTCCAGTGTTCTGTTTCTCAGTAAATGGTTTCTCAAGCCAGAAACTCAGGGGTCTGACTTGATTCCTCTTTCTCTTCTACTTCCCTGTTCCAATCCATTATTGGGTCCTGTCTCCTCAAACCACAATTGGCCCTGCTGTCTTCCACTATCCACAAGCAACAAAAGTGATCTTTAAGTCTTAAATCAAATTGGGTCATCTTTCTGCCTAAAACTCTTTCGTGGTTTCACATTTCCTTTGGGGAGAAGTGTGACATGCTCACCACTGCTCATAGCCCTCCAGGACCCATCCTCCTGCCTCTTCGTTTTCATCACCCTCCTCTTCCTTACATTCTCTTAGGTTCCCTGTTCTTGTTCAGGTGTTTCCTCACATGCTGTTCCCTGTGCCTCAAACATTGCCCAATAGTTTTTACCTAGTTTAAAATCTATAAAAGGATTTCACACATCCTTCAAGCTCTCTGCTTCAGTGTCACTTCCTCAGGAACAGCCTTCCTGAACACTGTTACCAGTAAGCTAGCACCCCAGGAAGTGTTCTTGGAGTTGCCCACATCCTTATTTATTTATGTATTCATTTATTGAGAGACAGATTCTCGCTTTGTAGCCCAGGCTGGAGTGCAGTGGCAGGATCTTGGCTCACTGTCATCTCCACCTCCTCAAGTGATTCTCAAGCCTCAGCTGTAATGTAGCTGGGATTACAGGTGTGTGCTACCACACCTGGCTAATTTATGTAGTTTTAGTAGAGATGGCCTTTCGCTTGTTGGCCAGGCTGGTCTTGAACTCCTGACCTCAAGTGATCTGCCTGCCTCAGTCTCCCAAAGTGTTAGGATTACAGGCATGAGACACCCCATCTGGCCCCACATCCACATTTATACCCGAGTGCTCCATGCTGGCTTACTTAATAGAATATAAGCTCCAAGATGAGGCAGCTCACATCTGTCTTACTCAATGCTATATCCCCAGAGCCTGGCACTGAGTAGGCCCTCAGTAAATGTTTAGGAAATTTTTCAAAAAATTCTAAGGAATTTAAACTGACTTAATATTATATATAGCCAATGTAACCTGAGAAAAATCTTTATAATTCATTGTACAACAATATGAATATACTTAATGCCACAGAACTGTATACATAAAAATGGTTAAAACGGTACATTTTGTTATGTATATTTTACCACAATTTTACAAAATCTTTTCAATTCACATGGTCAAAAGATCACTTTGTAACCCTACCAACAACTAAAAATCATAGGCAGATATTTACTCAAAAAAATTAATACTGGAAAAGGAGTAGTGCTGAAAAAGTTCTCTACTACATTAACTTCTACTTATTTTTTTTTATTAAGAACACTATAAAGAAATGTAAGTTATCCCACACATTATATGCATTATTTTTAAAAGCATAGGGCTATATTAATTTTAACTTTTAGAAAAATTCTTTTGTAATTAAAAAGATATTTCTCACTTACTTACATATATTTCAAATGATGTTTTCTTCATCATTAAAGTTATTTTTTAAAACTGAGAAATACAGAAAATTTTCAAAGTCCAGATCTTGTCACCCAAACACAATCACATTTATTATCTTGTATATAATAGACACCTCATCTTTTGTTCATGCATAGGTCTTGTAAAATACAACTGCTGAATTCCATGCCCCTATGTAAACCTATTTTTATGCCATAACATGCATATATACTCCCTTTTTACTGGTTACATCATAATCTAAATATATTTAACTAAGTTTTTATTTGGAATAAAAATTGGAAAAATTGGTTCTTTCTAATTGCTCATCATTATAAATTATACTGAAAGCAATACCTTTGGATTTAAAGCTTTTTCAAGTGATTACAAAAAAAGTATTTACTTTGGACACATTTTTGGTTGTAGAACCACTGCAACAAAGATGCCTGGCATATTTTGCAAATAGACTTACAAAAAGACTATACTATTTACATTTTAAAAGCATGAATATATTTCCCAATATATTTCTTTAAATTAACCTTAGTTAAAAATTAGATGACCACAAAGTCTAGAGAAATCACCTATTCACTTCATCTTACACTAATGGGCACCATCTCTGTGCCACATGGAATAAGCCTGGGCTCCAAGAACAAACTCATAGTTAAGTACTGGGCATGAGACAGACACAAAATTTTAATCACTCAAGTCTATGGCATACATTTAAAATTCAAATACTAAAGGCAGAAACAATTGGTCTAGGATCCTCTACATTCATCTAAGTACCCTGTCCATGCACTGGGAGGAAGAGCAGTATGACCTGGATTATTTTAAATATCTAGTTTTTAATTCATATATATTTTTTGGTAAAATAAAGACTCAACATTATATTTTTCCAAATATAAATCTAGTTATCTTAACTACCTATTAAATAGACCATACACTGATTGGAAATGCCACCTTTCTTGTGAGTTCCCATATATACAAATATCTGCTTCTGGGCTTTATATGACCTCTTTTCTTAATCTTGTACCATTATCAGCATATTTTAATTACTATGGTTTTATACTATGTTTTAAAAGCTGATTGGACAAGTTTCTTTTATTTTTATTTTTTGAGACAGGGTTACTCCATCAACCAGGCTGAAGTGCAGTGGCACCATCTCAACTCACTGCAGCCTAGACCTCCCAGGCTCAGGTGATCCTCCCACCTTAACCTCCAAAGTTGCTGGGACTACCAGCAACCACACCCAGCTTTGCATGCCACCACACCCAGCTTTGCATGCCACCACACCCAGCTCACTTTTGTATTTTTTGTAGAGACTGGGTTTTGCCATGCTGCCAAGGCTGGTCTCAAACTCCTGGACTCAGGTGATCCATCCACTTCTTGCAAGAGGCTGATAAATCATAAAGCCAACTTAGAAGTCTTTTTTTTTTTTTTTTTTTTTTTTGATAGCATCTCACTCTGCTGCCCGGGTTGGAGTACAGTGGCACAATCTCAGCTCACTGCAACCTCTGCCTTTAGGGTTCAAGTGATTCTTGTGCCTCAGCCTCCCAAGTAGCTGGGATTACAGGTGTGCACACCATGCCTGGCTAATTTTTGTATTTTTAATAGAGATGGGGTTTTGTCCATGTTGGCCAGACTGGTCTCAAACTCCTGATCTCAAGTGATCCACCTACCTGGGCCTCCCAAAGTGCTGGGATTACAAGTGTGAGCCACCTCACCTGGCCCTAATTCTTGTCATTTTTCCTTGGCTATTCTTACATATTTATTACATCCATGTGAAATTTAAAGCTGACTTGTCAGGTTCCACCAATTCCTTGGACAAAATTTCCAGTTCTGGCCATGGGGTAGTAATGGTTATCAGACTTACTCCTCTACCATAAACAACCATACAACTGCGCCAAACATATGAAATAACTGTATTTAGGAACTAGGCAAGAGACAGCATAGGGTTGTGCATCTTGAGAGATGGGAAACACATGAGATAAGCACAAAATCTGTCCCAGATTTCTGCATGGGAGCACCTTCCAAACCATAGTACAAGGAGGTAGAGCCCAAGGAGATAGCAGCAATCTCACTGGGCCTAGGAAACAGAAATCAGAACTCAGGGCTGCTAACGGGCTGTAATTTTGAGGACAGGCTACAAGAGAAGATTTACAAAGAGCAGAATCCCCAAAAAATTCTGCATTGGAAAAATTTACAAGGAACCCCCTTGTATACAATACAATCCCCTTTGTATTGTCAAATACAAAGCTGCCCGTGCAAGGGCAACAAGACTTGGCAGAGAACAACTACTGGGAGGCTGTGAGCAGAACAAAGATTAAAGAGGTTACACAGAACTGAGAGATGTTCAAACTCTGACCAGCCTTTGCTGAATACTCCAGACATTCAGTTGAAACACTAGAAAGGCCACTGGTACTACAGCTCATGAATAAAGACTACACTAGATCTACCTTACACAGGCTGAATTCAAGCCTCAACATAATCTCTTTGGACAAGCAGAAAGTTATTTTCTTACCAGAAAAAAACTTAACACTCTTTAGACAATGACAGTGTAATCGAAACTCTCAAAAATTTAGCCATGTTTGGGTATACAATTAAAAAATCATAGAACATATAAATAAGCAGAAAAATTGACCCATATATGGCACAGATATTGGAATTAGAGCTGTAAAACAATTATTATATATATGTTCGAGGATTTAAAGGAAAAGATGGGCATCATGGGCCAACAAATGGAGAATCTCACCAGAGAAATAGATACAGTTCATTGGGATCCTACAGCAGAAAAGACCAGTGAACTTGAGGATAAACCAAGAGAAATTATACAAACTAAGCACAGGGAGAAAAAAAATGAAGAATATGAGGAAAGCCTAAAAAAACTGTGGGACAATATCAAGTGGTAAAACATATGTAAATCTGGAGCTTCAGAAAGAGATGAGAAAGAAATTAGGGAAGAAAAATAAATGAAGAAAGGATAAAAATTTTTCCAAATATGATCAAAAATATTAATCCATAGATTCAACCTTTCAATGAACTATAAGAAAAATAGATAAAACCATACCTAGGGT
The DNA here is from genome assembly GCF_009761245.1 of Sapajus apella. Lineage (NCBI taxonomy): Eukaryota > Metazoa > Chordata > Mammalia > Primates > Cebidae > Sapajus > Sapajus apella. Next base: position 48,129,440 of record NW_022436942.1, read on the forward strand.
CATCATGGCCGAATTGCTGAAAACAAAAGATCTGAGTGCAGCAGAGGAAAAAAAAGATACATTATTATGTACAGGGGAATAACATTAAAATGACTGCTGGCTTAACATAAAACAAATGCCAACTAAAACACAACAGAATGACATCTTAGTCCATTCGGGCTGCTATAATAAAATACTGAACACTGGGTAGCATATAAACAACAGAAATTTACTTCTCACAGTTCTAGAGGCTAAGTTCAGCATCAGAGCACCAGCAGATTTGGTGTCTAACAAGGGCCTGTGATAGGGTTTGGCTGTGTCCCCACCCAAATCTCATCTTGAATTTGCAGTTCCCATAATCCCCACAAGTCATGGAAGGGGCCCGGTGGGAGGTAATTAAATCATGGGGGTGGTTACCCTCATGCTATTCTTTTATAGTGAGTTGAGTTCTCATGAGATCTGATGGTTTTATAAGAGGCTTTTCCCCCTTTTGCTCAGCACTTCTCCTTGCTGCCACCATATGAAGTAGGACATATTTGCTTCCCCTTCCATCATGATTTGAAAGTTTCCTGAGGCCTCTCCAGCTCTGCAGAACTGTGAGTCAATTAAACCTCTCCTTTATAAATTACCCAGTCTCAGGTATGTCTTTATTAGTAGTGTGAGAACAAACCAATACAACCTGTTTCCTGGCTCATAAATGACACCTTCTTGCCATGTCCTTGCATGGTGGAAGAGGCAAGGGTCACTCTGGGGCCTCTTTTATAAGGGCACAAATCCCATTCATGAGGGATGTGCTTCATTAACTAATCACCTCCACAAGGACCCATCTTTTAATACCATCATCTTTGGGGTAAGGCTTTCAACACATGAATTTTTGGGAGACACAAACTCAGACCATAGTAAATGACATCATTAAAGCACTAAAAGAAAAAATCATCCGCCAAGCTAGAATTCTACATCTCAGCAAAAATATCCTTTATAAAGGGTAAACAAAAAGTTGGAAGAAGTCATCCATCACCAGGAGACCTTCACAACAAGAAATGGTAAGTAAAGTGTTTCAGGCTGAAAAGAAATGATATCAGATGGAAACCTGGATCTACACAAAGGAATAAAGAATGTTGGAACTGGCAAATACAGGGGTAAATATAAAAGACTTTTTTGTTTCTTATTTTCTTTAAGAGAAAATTGGCTGCTTAACGCATTGTGAGCTTACACCATATGTAGATGTAAACTGTCAAGAAGTAAATGGAGAAATAGTTCTGTAAGTTCTAACGTTATATATAAAACAGCATAAAATTAATCCTGTGAAAAGGATGCATATTGTAGTCTCTAGAGGTTACCACAAAACAATATAAGACAAACAGCAAAGCTAAGAATAAAATAGATAAGTTAAATGCTAAGAAATAGTTAATTAATCCAAAAGGAGAGGAGGATAAAGAATAACAAACATGTGGGATAAATGGGATAAATAGAAAACAGTAAGATGGTAGACTTAAATCCAATCCCAGGACGGATTACATACATTTAAACAGACTAAGAACTTCAGTTAAAAGGTAGAGATTTTCAGACCCAACTACTTTGAAATATAAAGACCCTCTTTTTAAGTTTACTACACAACATACATTTTTATAGCTAATAGTAGCCATCTACTCCAAAAACTATGTGCAAATATGTGAAATGTCATTCGAATATCACCTGACAGTGGCTCCAGTATAATCCCTAGGGGAGGAACTGATGTGAGGGTAGTTAATAGCTGACAATAATTGGCACTTTACATTCATTAACTAATTTAATCTTCACCATGACCTTATGAGGAAGTCACTTCCATTGTACTCATTTTATATGGGAGGGGACTAATGCCCAGAGAATGTGATGTGCCCAAGTAACATGCTAGTGAGCTCAGGCTCTTAACTACTCTATGCTGCCTCTCTGCTGAAATTAATCACTGTACTGCATCACCTGAAAGATACTACATCAACAGAGAGGAGGTGTGCAACAACTGCAACAAGCAAAAAGCAAGAGCAAGAGCTGGTCATCAGCCTCCATCCTGACCCAGGGGAGGGGTGCCTGACCAGCAGTACTAATCATTGGCAGGTGTGTGGATGAGGAGACAGGTTCACCTCACTATCCTCATCTGAGAAAACTATCTAACAAGATTTTTTCCACAAACTCCTATTGCTTTAGTTCCAGGTGTCACTGAGCAGCCTTCTGATTATATTCTGATTTTGTTGGCAAAGGACGAAGGCCCTGACTAAGGCATGCAAATGTTCCAGGCTCTGTGGCAGTTAGCACTGTCATTAAAAAGAGTAAACTGGCATCTGACATATGTTTCAGACTCTCCTAAATTTATGAAACATGACTCAAGCTCCCCTGAGCTTTCTCATCTTCAGGTATAGGGTGAAAACAGGACTTCTAGTCCTGCAGATGTTTGAAAGTCCTGGATTAGAATGACTTCATCAAGGTTAAGTTCTCCCTGGAAGATGCACAAACACTCTGGGAGGCTGGGCCTGGGTGGTCAATCAGGCCCTCTAGACATTGGTCTAAACTATCTCATTCTAACTGCAATAAGGTAAGCCAAGAAGATACATTATAATAAATGCATGAGAAAGAATCTGTAAGCATGTTGTAGAGCATATAAATAAAAAGTTGCCAAGAAAATGAAATCCTTATTCATTAAATTTAACCAAATTATTCATCAAAGAACATTCCTTGAGGAAGGCCTCTGTAGAGTTTTATATTAATCATTCACTCCAAACAGTAAGAAAACTGACTTAAAAAAAAAATCCCTCAGAACCTTAAGGTGCCAGCAAGATAAAGATAGTCCATGAAGGCCAGGTGTGCCGAGTAAGCAACTGGCCAATAGAACAAGAGTCAACCAAAATGGATAAAGAAAGCAGTGAAGCCATATAACATCTCCATGCAAAACATGCATGCACAATACTCCTGGATTTGCTATAAAAGATTCACAAAAATAACTCTTCTCTGAAGAAATCCATGAAAATTACCTTTGCTTTAGAGGTAAACCTAAGCCTACTCACCAACCTTTCACTGATTCATTCAGCCACATTTTTGCACAACCCCTGACCCTTTCCCATCCTGTAGCTGATACTCTACAGTGCTTCTCAGATCGTATCTGACCTATCTGGAACACTCTCTCCTGACACCAGCCTTACTAGCTTCCTCATTATAGTCCAGTCTTGGCTCAAACACCTTGGTAAATATGCCTTCCCTGACCTCGATATGTGAAAGAGCACCTCCCAATCCCACCACTTTTTATCTTGTTACCCTGCATAATTTTTCTCCACTTATCACTAATGTATTTGCTGCCTGTCTCTCTTCAGTAAAGGAAGCTCCATGAGAGTAGAAATTTTGTGTTTTACTTTATGCTGTACTCATACAATTTAGAACAGTGCCTGGCAAGAGAATACAACATAAATACTTGCAATTCAAAGTCTAATAGGGAAGACAGGTCTAAGCTGACAGACCTCATAAAGCAAGGCAATGTGGTGGCATAAATGAGTCACAATGAGCTTGGCCCAGAAGAGGGAGAAACCATTCCTGGAGGAAGAGATGCAGAGCAGGTTGAGAAGGAAGGGTAGAAGCAGGGGCGTTCCAGCATGGAAATCATCATGTGAAAAGGCACAAGTCATAAAGGGTCATTCACACTTGAGGAGCCTCGTCTGGCTGCAAGAAGGTGAATGGTGAAAGTGACAGAAGAAAGACAAAGTGACAGAAGAAAGATAAGAGAACAGTGCACACACGCCAGGGCAATGAGTCACTGAGGGGTTTTAAGGTGAGAAACAGCATGGCCAGATTTGTTTTTTACAAAAGTAGAGATGCAGGGTGGATGGTGGGAAGAGGGACTCTGCAGTCTGGGAGACCATTTAGGAGATTCCTGCAAAAGTCTCCACAAAGGTCAAAGGTGCTAAAACTGCAGCAGCAGCATTGAGGATGGAAATAAAACAGATGTCTTGACTGGGTAAGAAGATCTCACTTTTTAACTCTCTCTCTCCACAAAAGTCTCCACAAAGGTCAATGGTGCTAAAACTACAGCAGCAGTGTTGAGGATGGAGATAAAATGTCTCGACTGGGTAAGAAGAACCCATTTTTCAAGTCAGTCTCTCTGTCTCTCTCTCTCTCTCTCTCTCTCCCCTTCCCTCCCTCCCCCACCCTCTCACTTTCTCACACACAGACACACACACACACACACACACACACACACACAACACAGACATATACACACACTCTCTCTAATACTTTCAGGTGTGACTATATTCAGAAACCAACTTACGTGATTAAATAAAAATTCATTCTGTTCCTCCTACAGCTCTGCTCTCTTCTGAATTAATATTATTTTTAGTCAGTCCTTTGCCCACAGTGTCCCTCAGCAGTGACAAGCTTAAATAAGCCCAAACACTGCCATCCAAGAGGAAAAGCCCATGGTTTCAACAAGACTCACTCCTCTAGGAGGAGATGCTATGTTTCTGTGGGCGAGCCTGAGCTGAATGTCCGCTGCTGCAACTGGAGATAGGGCCACTGCTCCACAAGACACAGAGGGGACCAAGGGGGCAGGCTAGTTCCTCAGGGCAAGCTTGAGCGCCGCTACCAGAAAACAGGGAATGGATGCTAGGCAGAAAATGGGGAATGGTCGCCCAGGGTGGAGTGCAATGGCGCAATCTTGGCTTACTGCAACCACAGCCTCCTGGGTTCAAGTTATTCTCCTGCCTCAGTCTCTCAAGTAACTGGGACTACAGGCATGTGCTACCATGCCTGGCTAATTTTTGTATTTTTAGTAGAGGCAGGGTTTTGCCATGTTGGCCAGGCTGGTCTCAAACTCCTGACCTCAAGTGATCCACCAGCCTTGGCCTCGCAAAGTGCTGGGATTATAAACATGAGCCATCAGGAAATGCAATCTACACTGTCAGTACTTTAGCAGAGTGTCCTATGAACAGAAAGACTCCACAGCTGTTGGCCAACAGGTAACTAACAACACCTACAGCAGCATTCACCTGCCAACAGACTGCTGCCAAATATTCTGGAGTTCTTCCTGACTTCACTCTTTCTCTGTCAAATCTGATGTGACAGCTCGTACTGCCGGTTATAACTTCAAACTTTGTCTAGAATCCAACCACATCACAATCTTCATAGTCACCAGCTTGGTCCAAGCCAGGACCTGGACTGCTTAGCCTCCTAACAAGGTCTCCCTGCTTCTGGCCTGGCTTTGACAATCTATTCTCCACACAGCAGTCCAAGAAATTCCAGTAAAATGCAGGTCAAAGAGAGGACGGCACTACACTGCCATCTCCTCCCACCAAGGGCATGAGTCAGCGCTGCTCTTAGCCTGGCTGGCCTTCCTGGGGCCCCTCCTACATCCCCACCCATCCTCGCCCATGCTTTTCTTCACATAGCCACCAGGCTCTACCTCAGGGTTTCTGCCCTTGCTTCTCGTATCCAGGATATTCTTTTCCTGAATTTCTTAAAGCCTCATTCCCTCCTTTACATCTCTATCCAAAGGTCACCCTATCTGTGAGACACTCCCTGAATGTCATTTGAAATTAAAGGCCCCTTGCCAGTATGATGGTTCATGCCTGTAATCCAGCACTTTGGGAGGCCAAGGCAGGTGGATCACTTGAGCCAAGGAGTTTGAGACCAGCCTGGGCAACATGGTCAAACCCTGTCTCTACTAAAAATACAAAAAATTATCCAGGAATGGCAGTGAATGCCTGTAGTCCCAGCTACTCAGAGTCTGAGGTGAGAGAATCACCTGAGCCCGGGAAGTCAAGGCTGCAATGAGTGGTAATGGCATCACTACATTCCAGCCTGGGTGACAGGAGTGAGACCGTATCAAAAAAATAAATAAAATAAAAATTACAAGTCCTCTTCCAACCCGGCTCTTTCCCCATAGTACTTACTGCCATTTGACCTATCTATCTATTTTCCTATTTGTTTGTCTGTCTCTCTGGAATGTAAGAGCAAGGATTTTGACTATTTTGTTTACTATTGTTCCAGCATATAGCAGTCGCACAAAAAATATCTTCCGAATGAATGAATATGTCCTCAAACCCTTTTTCTGGAAGCTGAGGGCAAACATGAACTACAGCAGAAAAAAAAAAATGTGGAAATCTTAATATGAAATTGTTTACACTTACTTGGCACAGCGTACCCAGTGTGTATGTCGATATAAGGAATACAGGAAGCGCTGGCGATACATGTTCCATACTTTTATGGATTTGTCCTCAGAAGCTGTAGCTAGAAACTGGCCATCAGCTGAAAAGTCTACACTTCGAACTGGAGCTGTATGAGCTTTAAATTCTGAGAACTTTCCTCTCCTAGAAATAAACAGTTTAATATTTATAACTCATTTGGTTTAATTATAGTTAATACTTAATCACAATACAAACTTCGAAACATGGAAAATAGTTTAAATAAAATGGTTTAACTCTTGTAAAACCTAACAAAAGTATGAAAAGGCTATGTTGTACTGTACTCTTCATCAACATTGAAATTTCCTTGAAATATTTCCTTGAAATTTCAGTGTTGAGAATTGAAGAGTAGAGAAAAAGAGAATGAAAAAAAGATGGAGAAAATAATGTGAGGCATTTGAAAAGTAGAAAGCCTTAAAACAGAAGCAGGCTAGACAGTGTTCGATTACAAGGTGATATGTGGTAAATGCTACTTTGTGTCAGTGTTCCCAGGTTCCCAAGGCATTTTCACCTTACACTGTATCCAGGACTTAGCAATTTTCCCATTTAGAAAATCATATTGACACTCAAGATGTTCTATGGGGAAAATTGTAATAAATGCTTGAAAAAAATCAGGCAACAGAATTTAGCTGGCCACAATATATTTCTCAGATGTTCAAATGTTCACGCTGATCTCCCATACACCTGCACCTCGTCCTGTATTTTGTTACCTTGGCTTGTCAGAGTGACATCGCCTGTGTCCAAGCCAGAAGCCTGGTATTCATACTCAACTCCTCCCCCTTCCTCTCCCACATCCAGTAAGTTAGCAAACCGTATCATCCTTACTTCCTAAATATCTTTCGAATCCTCCTCTTCTATGTCAGCTCTGCTTGCCTTAAGGTAGATATATCCTCAACATCCTTCACCTAGGTTATTGCAAAAGCCTCTTAACTGGTCTTCCTGCTCTAATCTTTTGTCCCCTTCTGGTCACCTACATATTGTGCTTATTACCTTGCTAAGAGTGTAACGCCAAGCATGTAAATCCTAGTGTAAATGTGTCACTGGCTCTTCTCCAAAAGAAAGCACAATGCCCAAAGGCTTTGGCGAGGCATCCTGCCACTACACTGAACTTTGTACTCAGAACAGTCACAGCACTTCAAACACACCCCTGCCTTTGCAATTATTGCTTTCTCAGGCTGGACTACTTCCTTCCCCCATCCCTAGGCCCCCTTGACCATGCCAGACAGGCTCCCTATCTGCTACAACGATTTTACTTCCTACACTGTACAGTGACTTTTTAAAGAACTATTTGTCTCCTCTTAAGCAGTACATTTTTGGAGAACAGGAATGATGATTTATTCATCTCTATAAGGCCACCATCTAGCAATATGTCAAGCACATAAAAAGAACTCAATACATGTTGAATTCCACTCAGAACAGTCAATAAAGGCTCTTAGACCCAACCTGGCTTACGCTTCCAGTGGTCAGTAGGGAGCAAAGGCGACTTTTATCATAAATTTCCATCACCTGACATATGATATTACTCATGAATAACTGAAATTAATATTAAACAAATATTAGGAGGGAGCATCCAGGGACTAGCTCAGTGAGGTTTTCAAGGGTGAATTTCGTGAGTGGAAATCAGAAGTATAGTTTGGCCTGAATCCAAGTATAATGTCTACAGAAAACAAAGAAAAGGCATCTGCAACGACCAGGAGGCTGAGAGACAGACTGTCAGTATCACCAAAATTTGCCCTGATTTTTAGCTCAGCATTCCACACTCCAGCAGGCTGTCCTCTTTGCCACCTTTCTAAAAGTCTCTCCTCTCAGCTGTAGGCTAAACCAAGCACCGGATCCAGTCTCAACAGGAAACAGAAGAAACCAAGATAGGAGTGCCTTGTGTTTGTTGTGCTAGTGCCTAACTGGTTTCCAGTTCCTCATTTTGACTTAATATAGGCTCTCTGCCTCCTAAATATTTACTTTCCCTTTCAGCCAAATTCTCTTGACTGTTCACTGTGACGAACTCTGGGCCAGACTTGCTTTCAGACTTGCTCCTACCTATTCTTTTCTTATTTATTTTTTTGAGACGTGTTCTCTTTCTGTGACACAGGCTGGAATACAGTGGTGCAATCACTATTCACTGTGACTCAAACTCCTGTGCTCAAGAGATCCTCCTTCCTCAGCCTCCTGAGGAGCTAGGTGTGTATCACCATGCCCAGCTAATTTTATTTTTTATAGAAACAGGGTTTCACTATATTGCCCAAGCTGGTCTTGAACTTTTGGCCTCAAGTGATCCTCCTGCGTCAGGCTCCCAAAGTGCTGGAATTACAGGTGTAAGCCATGCCACCTTCCTCTTCCTACTCTTTCTTAGCCTTCTGATCACCAGCTGTGGTGTGTATCTGTAAATATGGCTGCCAATACTCATCTCATCCCTGTACATGCATGTCTCTCCGCTTCACATGGGGTGGAATCTGTTTATTTCTCCTCCCTTTGAATCTGGGCTGGTGTTGTGACTTTACTTTGAGGAACAGAACGTGGCAGAAGTGACGTTTCAAGTTTCGGGCCTAGTCCTTAAATGGTCTAGCAGCTTCTGATTTGATTCTCCAGACAACCCAGAAAATCGTGACAAATCATTGTTTCTGAACTAACATACTAAGGTTTTAGGACAATCATACAGCAAGAGATAACTGACACATCATCTGCCTTCCTGTTGCCACAATCCACCATTATTGGTCTGGCCCTACTGTGACATGATTTAGTAAGAGAAACCAGGGACACCTACACAAGCCTAATCACTGTATTAAGATGAGCTATGACAAATTAATGATTCAGTGAGATTTCAGCTCATCTACCCTTATACAGTTTGTTCACGGAGATTTCCTTGAATTAGTAATGGGAGACTGAAGTTATGCTGTGCTGAAGATAGCAAAAAGGCTAGTTCTAAATTCCCAAAGCTAAGGATTTTGGAACATGCTTCTCCTCTCAGGCACCAAACCAGTTCCTTTTCCCTTAAAATTTCCTGCTACATTGCCATCCATTATAACATGTCACTCCTCTTCAACAGTTTTCACTACCATTGGAATAATAGATTTGTCAGCATAGAGTTCCCCCTGGGTGGTGGCAGAAAAAAATCACCCACTGGCATGGGAAGGCTGGCATGGGAAAGCCCATGAGCTTTCCTTTATTTGGGAGTGCCTGGGCCTGTTTAGCCACAGAGTACAAGTCAAATCCTGCCACAACAGTGTCAAGGAAAATGCTCAAATTATCTTTTTTTTTTTTTTCCAGACAGAGTTTTGCTCTGTCACCAGGCTGGAGTGCAGTGGTGTGATCTCGGTTCACTGCAAACTCCACCTCCCGGATTCAAGCAATTTCTCCTGCCTCAGCCCCACAGTAGCTGGGACTACAGGGGCATGCCACCACGCCCAGCTAATTTTTGTATTTTTAGTAGAGATGGGGTTTCACCACGTTGGCCAGGTGGTCTCGATCTCTTGACCTCGAGATCCGCTTGCCTAAGCCTCCCAAAATGCTGGGATTACCAGCATGAGCCACTGTGCCCAGCCAAAATCCTCAGATCTTTATCCTCTGAAGCAGTGGTACCCAGCCTTTTAGCACCAGAAACCAGTTTCATGGAAGACAATTTTTCCATGGGACCAGGGGGTTGGGGGGAAGGATGGATGATTTGGGGATGACTCAAGCACATACATTTATCAAGTACTTTATTTCTATTACTATTATTATTATTTAAGACAGAGTTTCACTCTTTTCTGCCCAGGCTGGGCAATGGCACAATCTTGGCTCACTGCAACCTCTGCCTCCTGGGTTCAAGCAATTCTCCTGCCTCAACCTCCCGAATAGCTGGGATTACAGGTGTGCGCCACCATGCCTGGCTAATTTTGTATTTTTAGTACAGACAGGGTTTCACCACATTGGCCAGGCTGGTCTCGAACTCCTGACCTCAGGTGATCCACCCTCATCAGCCTCCCAAAGTGCTGGGATTACAGGCATGAGCCACCACGCCCAGTCCTATTTCTGTTATTATTACATATTCACTATAATGTAGAATCAGTGGGAGCCCTGAACTTGTTTTCCTTCAACTAGTTGGTCCCACTTGGGGTGATGGGAGACAGTGACAGATCATCAGGCATGAGATTCTCATATGGAACGTGCAGCCTAGATCCCTTGCATGCACAGTTCACAATAGGATTTGTGCTCCTATGAGAATCGAATGCTTTCGCTGATCTGATAGGAAGCAGAGCTCTGTTGTGTGGCCTGGTTCCTAACAGGCCATGGACTGGTACTGGTTGGTGGCCCAGGGGTTGGGAACCTCTGCTCTGAAGTATTTATGGGGGGAAATAATATGATATGTAGAATTTGTTCTAAAAACACTCCGGGGGAAAAAGTGAGGGGAGGTGTAGATGAAACAAGATGGGCAGAATCCTGACAACTGCTGAAGCTGATTGATGGGAATATGGGGGCAGGGGAGTCATGCTATTCATTCTATTTTCATGTATGTTTGAAAATTTACATCCTTAAAGCTAATTTTGTATTTTTGGTAGAGTCAAGGTTTCATCATGTTGGCCAGGCTGGTCTCGAACTCCTGACCTCATGATCTGCCCGCCTCAGCCTCCCAAAGTGCTGGGATTACAGGTATGAGCCACCACGCCAGGCCAAGAAGACATAAATATGAGGAAAAAACTGTATGAATTAGTTTGACTTTACAAAAAAGGTAGCATGCCTTGTATGTGACTGAGACTAGTAGTTCAGATAGCAGTGCATGAGCAGCAGCCAGGCTCAGCTTTCTTTCACATTTCCAAATCCAAAACATAGCAAGTATTTATCTGTTTCTCTTACTTATCAGGAATCCAGAGTCTCACGGTTCTGTCTCGTGAGGCAGATGCCAATAAGTTTCCGTGTGGAGAAAACTGTACGCTGGTTACAACATCCTTGTGACCCACATATCTGTAAGCTCTAGCATGTGGCTTGAAATTCCATAGCATGAGAAAGGTATCCCAAGAAGCAGTAGCTATCAAGAAATAGAAGAACAAAACCATTGTTTGTTAAAATGCAAACATAGGTGTCTCTCATTACAATAAGCAGCATATCTAATAACAAGGCTTCCAGGTAATAGAGGGGCTGGAGGTTGTAAGGCTGACCAGGTAATAGCCAAATTACTTTTTTTTTTGAGATGGAGTCTCGCTCTGCTGCCAGGCTGGAGTGCAGTGGCGTGATCTCGGCTCACGGCAATCTCTGCATCCCAGGTTCAAGCAATTTTCCTGCCTCAGCCTCCCGAGTAGCTAGGACTACAGGTACACACCACCATGCCCGGCTAACTTTTTTGTATTTTAGTAGAGACGGGGGTTTCACCATGTAGGCCAGGATGGTCTGAATCTCCTGACCTCGTGATCCGTCTGCCTCAGCCTTCCAAAGTACTGGGATTACAGGCGTGAGCCACCACACCCGGCCCCCAAATTACTTTTTAAAGGTACTCAAAACTACATGACTAATATACAAGCTTGGCTGTGTCCTATGTAAGTACACAACAGGATGACTGCCCCCTGTATTCAATTAATGCTTAGTAACTTTATGTACTAGAAGGCCTCAGCATAGTGTAATAGAGGGTATATGGGACTAAGAGTCAGTTTTGTTTCTAACTCTGGGTAATGGAAAGCTACTTAACCTCTGTGTTATGATGTCATGAGGACCGAATGTTTTTCCTGAGAGGGATGGATGAGATAATTTTTCAAACTGTTTATGTGGAAATAATTTCACAATTACAGAAAAGCTACAAGAATAGTACAAATAACACTAATATGCCTTTTACCCAAATCTACTTGTTAATGTTTTGCTTCATTTGTTTATAATTTGCTCTGTACTTGTTTCTCCTTGTACATAAACACACATAAACACACATAACACACACACACACACACACATTTTTTTTTCCTGAATCATTTAGGAGTAAGTTATACAACTCATGGCACCTTTATTCCTAAATACTTTAGTGTTTTTTCTAAGAATACGGATATTCTCTTAACACACAGCAGTTATCAGCTTCATGAAGCTGGTTGTTAAAGATGCAATATGTTAATATACCAACTATATTTTAATTTTATCAACTGATCCAGTAATACTTTCTAACTGGATAAGGTGATCTTAAAAGTCTCTTTCTGCTCTACAATTTAATGGCATTGATGATTAATAAAAGAAACTTGTGTGTCAGACACTAGCTTAAGGGTTTACAAAAAGGAAAACAAATGCAATCAATGGTGGAGATAAATGCCTTGACTAAGAATGAACAAATAAACAAATGAAAGGTTGATCTAACTCCTGCCTAAAAAACAAATTTTATTATATGCATGTAGCCCTAGAATAGCCCCAATAATGGGAAGTAGGTCAATAAGAATCACTAAATCTGGATTGTAGAACACTTAGAAAAAATGTAATGTTAGAAACTTGAACACAATTAGTATAATTGTTAGGAAACAAATAGGATCTGACTATATAAAGTCACTGAAACCTATGTTCTTTTGCCAACATATAAAGTTCATTTGGGCCCAGCTCATGCATTATTTCCATGTAAAACAGTTAAAGTGTGTTCAGCTACAATATTGCTTAGCACCCCCTTTTTAAAAAGGTACAAAGAGTTAACATTCCATCAAAGCTTATCGAAATTACTAAAGATTTATAACAGAGTCTAAGTTATCCAAGGCTAATGTAGACAAAGCAGGGAAAATACTGAGTTATCATATGTATCAAACTCAAGACCCTATTTGAGTTCTCTGTATTATGCTGGAAACAAGAAACACAAAAGCAAGTAAGATATAGTCCTTTCCCTCAAAGAATCACATAGTAGGGAAGACATCATTAATAATACACATATGCAGAGGACTTTTATATATTATTTACTCATTAATGTTAGGTGGGGTGATTGGGTAGTCCATTCTGAGGAAAGGATGTTTGAGCAGAGAGGTGAGTGAAATGGGGAGTGATCCCAGCTGAGACATGGAGAAAGAGCACCTAGAAGAATGAGGAATGGCACAGAGTTCAGCGTTCCCACAGTAGAGGGGAGAGAAAGAGACTGGTGGGAGGGAAGCCAAAAGGGGGGCAGATGGAGGAGGAGAAGTCATGGTGGGAGGGGTATCATCTTATTCTAAAGTGCAATGTGCCATTATCCTAAGTAAATTAATGCAGAACAGAAAACCAATACTGTATGTTCTCACTTATAAGTGAGAGCTGAACATGAGGTACACTGGACATAAAGATGGCAACGATAGCCACAGGGGACTACTAGAAGAGGGAGGAAAGGTTTCAAAAACTAACTATTGAGAACTATGCTCACTACCTGGATGACGGAATCAATCGTACCCCAAATCTCAGCATCATGCAATATACCCAATATACCCATGTAACCCATGTAACAATATACCCTGCACATGTAACCCGAATCTAAAATAAAAGCTGAAATTATTAAAAGAAAAACTGCCTATCGATGATGGACATTTGGGTTGGTTCCAGGTCTTTGCTATTGTAAACAGTGCCACAATGAACATATGTGTGCATGTGTCTTTATATAGAACAATTTATAATTATTTGGGTATATACCCAGTAATGAGATTGCTGAGTCAAATGGTATTTCTATTTCTAGGCCCTCGAGGAATCTCCACACTGTCTTCCACAATGGTTGAACTAATGTACACTCCCACCAACAGTGTAAAAGTGTTCCTATTTCTCCACATCCTCTCCAGCATCTGCTGTCTCCAGATTTTTTAATGATCGCCATTCTAACTGGTGTGATGGTATCTCAATGTGGTTTTGATTTGCATTTATCTAATGACCAGTGATGATGAGCATTTTTTCATGTTTGCTGGCCTCATATATGTCTTCTTTTGTAAAGTGTCTATTCATATTCTTCCCCCACTTTTGAATGGGTTTGCTTTTTTCTTGTAAATCTGCTTTGGTTCTTTGTAGATTCTGGATATTAGCCCTTTGTCAGATGGGTAGATCGCAAAAATTTTTTCCCATTCTGTTGGTTGCCGGTTCACTCTAATGGTTGTTTCCTTTGCTGTACAGAAGCACAGGAGTTTAATTAGATCCCATTTGTCTATTTTGGCTTTTGTTGCCATTGCTTTTGGTGTCTTAGCCATGAAGTCCTGGCCTATGCCTATGTCCTGAATGGTTTTACCTAGGTTTTCTTTTAGGGTTTTTATGGTGTTAGGTCTTATGTTTAGATCTTTAATCCATCTGTAGTTAATTTTAGTGTAAGGTGTCAGGAAGGGGTCCAGTTTCTTCTTTCTGTACATGGCTAGCCAGTTTTCCCAACACCAGTTATTAAACAGGGAATTCTTTCTCCACTGCTTGTTTTTGTCAGGTTTTTCAAAGATCAGATGATTGTAGATGTGTGGTGTTGCCTCCGAGGCCTCTGTTCTGTTCCATTGGTCTATGTCTCTGTTTTGGTACCAGTACCATGCTGTTTTGATTACTGTGGTCTTGTAGTATAGTTTGAAGTCAGGTAGCATGATGCCTCCAGCTTTGTTATTTTTGCTTAGGATTGTTTTGGCTATGCGGGCTCTCTTTTGGTTCCACATGAAGTTTGAAATGTTTTGTTTTTTTTTTTTTCAGTCCATCATTGATAGACTGGATAAAGAAAATGTGGCACATATATACCATGGAATACCACACAGCCATAAAAAACGATGAGTTCATGTCCTTCATAGGGATGTGGATGAATCTGGAAACCATCATTCTCAGCAAACTGACACAAGAACAGTAAACCAAACACTGCATGTTATCACTCACAGGTGGGTGTTGAACAATTAGAACACGTGGACACAGGGAGGGGAGCATCACACACTGAGGTCAGTAGGAGGTGGCTAGGGGAGAGACAGTGGGGGGTGGGGAGGGAAGGGAGGGTTAATGAGGGGAGAAATACCAGATATAGGTGATGGGGAGATGACGGCAGCAAACCACCTTGCCAAATATGTACCTATGCAACAATCCTGCATGATCTGCACATGTACCCCAGAACCTAAAGTACATTTAAAAAAAATTTTTTAAAAAAGGGGGAATGATATTGAAAAAAATAAAAAAAGAAAGAAAAACTGCGACGGGAAAGTACTCTAGATTTTGAGCAGGCGGAATCTCATGATCTGGTTTAAGAACACTGTAACTCTGACAATAAGAATTTTTAAAAATTATATTCTCAAAGGAGGGAAATAAAATTATAAAAATAAAAAACAAAACAATTATGGTGGGTCAACTGGACATTCATAAGGAAGTAAATCAATCTTGATTCCTATACTTTATATCACATGCAAAAGTTAATTCCATGAAGAATATAGATCTAAATGTGTTAGGTAAAACAATATACTTTTAGAAGAGAACACAGAATATCTTCATGACCTTGAGGTAGGCAAAGACTGCTTTAAAAAAACACTAAAGTTAATAAGCATAAAGGAAAATAATGATAATTTATCTGTACAAAAACTAAGACGTTTTGTTCACTGAGAGATACCAATCACCAAGTAAGCACCAAGTAAGCCACCAAATGGCAAAGAAGATATTTACAACCCATATATCCAACACATAACAAAGTATGCATATACAGAATCTATAAAGAATGCTACAAATCAGCCAGGTATAGTGACTCATGCCTGTAATTCCAGCACTTTGAGAAGCCAATGTGAGAGGATCACTTGAGGTCAGGAGTATGAGACCAAGCAGGACAACATAATGAGACTTGAACTCTACAAAAAAAAATAGTAAGAATGCTACAAATCAATAAGAAAAAGGCACATTACCCAACAACAACAACAAAAAAAATAGGCAAAGGACTTAAACAGGCATTTTGCAAAAGAAGATACCCAAATGGCCAGTGAACATATGAGAAGGTACTCGATTCCATTAGTCATCAGGAAAATGTAAATTAAAACCATGATGAGATATCCATGCACTGTAATCATCAGAATGATTACAATAAAAAAGATAAATAACACCAAATCTTGGTGAGGATATAGAACAATAGGAATGCTCATATACTATTAGTGGTTATAACCACTTTGAAAATCCATTTTGAAATACCTATTGAAGCTGAATATATACTATTTGATTCAGCAATTCCACTCCTAGGAATATACCCAGAGAAATTCTTATGTATGGTTAGCAAAAGACATGTACAATGTTTGTGGCAATACTATTCACAATAGATGAAAACTAGAAGCCCACTATCCATCCAAGTAAAATGAATACATCAATTGTGATATATTCATGTTATATATCTACTGTGTTAAATTTTACTTATATGAAGTTTAAGAAGAAGTAAAATTAATCTATGAAGTTAGAAGTAAGCATAGTGATTATGTGGATTGCAGGGAGGCAGGATAGTGGCTGGAAGGGAACACAAGAGGGGACTTCCAGGGATACTGGTAATGTTATGTTTCTCACTCTTGAGTTTTGGTTAAATAAGCATGTCACATTCTAAAGCACAAGCTGTACAATTATCCAATTTTGGAACATATCAATGCTTTTATAAAACATTTAGGAAAAAAGCAGAAAAACATCACTCTAGCTGTTGGGCAGAGAAGATCAAGGGGCAGGTGACAGATCTATTAGGAGGCTACTGCAATCATCCAGTCAGGAGAAAGCAGTGATCTGGACTAGGCTGGGTGCCTTGGAAGTGGGAGAAAGAGTCAAAATCAAGATACATTGTAGTGTCTCTGAGGCTTGCTAATGACTAAATGTGAGGGAAAGAAAAACAGAAGATGCTAGGATTTTGGCCTGGGCACTCAAGTGGGTTTTAGTGCCATTTAATGAGATGGGAAAGACCAGAAGAGAAGAAGGTTTGAAGTGATACAGGATGGGGTGGAAATAAAGAGTTCTTTTTCTGGACATCGTAAATTTGAGATGCCAATTAGGCATTCAAGTGGAAATGTCAAATGGGAAGGAAGATGGATATACCCCCCTAGAGCCCAGAGAGAGGTTCTGACCTTACAGTGTGGTGGTTAAAAGAACACCCTGTAAAAGTAGACTCACTATATTCAAATCCATGCTGTAACTTACTGCTGTGTGCCCTTGGGTAAGTTACTCAACCTCTCTGTGCCTAGGACACTTCATCTGCAAAATATGAGGCACTGAAAGTATAAAGGAAACAGTACTTGCAATTTATGCCTGCCACATGAAAAATACTCAAATGTAGCTATTATTGCTAAAGTTTTCTCTGTTAGTAGTAGCTTAGAGAAAGTACTAAAGACTATAAACTGGATGAAATCACTGAGGAAATCAGTAAAGAAGAGGGTGAGGATACTTAACTTTCAGATAAGGATGAGCAAAGGAAGGAACCACAAATGAAGTAGGAGGGAACAAGGACATTATGGTGTCCAGGAAGAGAAGAAGCATTCTGAGAAGGCGATGTGTGCCAAATGAGGCTGAGTAAAATCAGGCCTGATCAGAACCTGCTACATAATTTGCAGGGCCTAGTGCAAAATGTAAATGTGAGGAAAATAATTAAGGAAAATAATTAAAATTTTCAGGACAATGATAGCACAGCATTAAATTAAGCATGGGGCCCTGTGCAACTGTGCAGGAGATATCCCCACAAAGCTGGCCCTGGGCCCAAGGACCAAATGTTGGTTTGGCAGCAAGAATTGCTTCCATAAAGTGATGGGATCAAAGCCAGAATGGCATAGATTGAGAAGAAAATAAGACAGAGTTAATATATATTATATAATATATATATGACGCCCAAGGCAGCGGGTCACTTCAGTCTAGAGGTTTGAGATCAGCTGGGCAATGTGGCGAAATCCCGTCTCTACAAAAAATACAAAAAATTAGCTGGGCATGGTGACCTGCACCTGTAGTCTCAGCTACTCTGTGGGGGTGGGGGAGGCTGAGGTGGGAGGACACTTGAGTACCGGAGACAGAGGCTGTATTGAGCAGTGATTGTGCCACTGCACTCCAGCCTGGGTGACAGAACAAGGCTCTGTCTCAAAAAAAAAAAAAAAAAAAAAAAGAAACAACAAAAAAACTATGAAAACCAACACTGAATTTCCCTCTTCCTTAACCTTTCCTAGGAAAGAATTGTCCTACCAAATCTTAACATCATGATAATAAAATGTATTTAATTACTGATGTTAGTGTTGTACTGTGTCAACTTGGAATTTGCTTTCATATATTTCCACTAAACCACACCCTGTATAAATATTACCACATAATTTTAAATGTCAAAGCTTGTACCATTCATGTTCAACTGGCCTATTTTGAGATAAAATGTCAAAAGGGAGGAAATTAATAGAAAACATTAACTTGTAATCTCCCAGTTAAAAAAATGTGTATGTTCTATAACAATAATCCATTGTTTCAAGAAATCCTTGTTGGCATAAGAAAGAACAAAGCCCATGCTTACCTAGGGCAGTGCTTTGTCTCTGGAGGTGACAACAAAGAACACACAAATGGAAAACGTGTTTGCTCTTCATCTATCACACAATGTACAAACGGCCACCCGTCTTTGTGTCACCTTAAGTACCAATAACTTCCTTGAGTCAACCCAAGCTTTCTCACTCATTGATTTGACCAAAATCAGCTGCAGTTACTTAGAGGCTCTGTCAGGAACACTATTTTCTGAAAAGAAATGTTACTGTCTCCAGTTTTTTGTTTCTTACAAATTATCTTATCTTTTCAATTGGTAATATGTGTACCTCATATAGAATTCCAGTATTACAGGATTCCAACATTACAAAATGGTATTTAATGAATCCCTTCTTGTCCTTGGCAACCTGGTTCTCCTTCCTAGAGGCAACCAGCATTACTATTTTCTTGGGAATACTTTGTGCTCATACAAATGTGTGTGTCTATTCTCATATTTTTTTTATACAAATGATAGTATCTTATACTTGCTATTATGCATTTTGCCTCTCTATCCTCCCGCCTCAGTCTACCTAGTATGATATATATTGGAGATAATGTTTTGTTAATACCTAGAGCTGCCTCATTCCTTTTTCCCTTTTATTTTTTGTAAATTTTTATTTTGATAATTTTCTGTAAGCTTATTACAGAAAAATTACAGAAAAGTTCTTAGGTTGCTCTTTGTCTTTATTGGCTTTGATATTCTTGAAGCTTACAGGCCTGTTATTTTGGTAGCATGTTTGTTAATTTTATTAGATTCAAGATGTAATTTTGACAAGAATATCACAAAAGTTATGATGTGACCTTTGCAGTGCATCATATTAGGGTGCACATGATGTCTCTTTGTCCTAACAGTGTTGATGTTAACTTTGATTGCTTGGTTTTGTAATCCTACCTCTACCATGTAAAGTTAGTATTTTTCTCTGTGGAATTAATAAGTAACTTGTGGATATGGTTTGGCTCTGCTCCCACCCAGAATCTCATCTTGAATTGTAATCCAAATTATAATCCCCATGTTTAGGGAAGCGACCTCATGGGAGGTGATTAGATTATGGGGGCGGTTCCCCCATGCTGC
This sequence comes from Sapajus apella, assembly GCF_009761245.1. NCBI lineage: Eukaryota > Metazoa > Chordata > Mammalia > Primates > Cebidae > Sapajus > Sapajus apella. Next base: position 48,149,072 of record NW_022436942.1, read on the forward strand.
TCTCGTTGATTGTGAGTGAGTCCGCACAAGATCTGATGATTTTATAGGGAACTTCACCACCTTTGTTCTGCACTTCTCTCTCCTGCCGCCATGTGAAGAAGGACGCGTTTCCCCTTCAGCCATAATTGTAGATTTCTTGAGGCCTACCCAGTCATGTGGAACTGTGTTGTCAATTAAACTTTCTCCTTTATAAATTACCCAGTCCTAGGAGGTTCTTTATAGAAGTGTGTGAACAGACTAATACACAAAGAGATAAGACTATATAAATATCACCTTCCTCACCAAACTGTCACACACTAATTTTAGCATCCTTTCATAATTTTCTAACCCATCATTCTATGATTTACTACTTAATTAATGTTTAATTAATGAATTAATATTTTAAAAATGAATTTACTATTCTAAGGAAGAACCATCCCTTTTCCTCCATTTATCTGTTTACTCATTCACTTATTTCTATCAGTGTGAATGTAAAGATTATTTAATTCAACAAGTTATAATCCATAACTGTCATTTATTTTGACTCTCAAATTGTCCAGATTTGGCAAATGAAAGCCCCTTAAAAAGCTGAACTTCATGTCCTTTTGATATGTTTCCATCATTCTTCAAATACTCCTTTGTTTTCTAGAATTACAAGATGTTCTAAGAGGTACTTCTGCTCCAGCCCTGAAATAGGCCTTTCCCCTCCACCAAAAAAGCTCTGATTTCTTTTAATGGATAATGGTATTTAGACACCAATATTTGGGCACAATGTTTGCTCATTGCTACTGGTGTGTCAGTGAACAGAGCTAAGAAATAAGAAATCTCAACAGGCAGAGCTAAGAAATTAGCTATAAATAGAGAGCTGTTATCTGTCTATATGTAGGTATGTCAACTGACATAGGTATTAAAAACGATGAGTTCTAATATAACACCAAGAATACATTCGTGCCCTCTTTTTCCATATTTGTGATTCTCTTTTCCCACAATAAGAAACCTGGCTCCCATTATGCTCAATATATCTTTGCTCAAGCCTAAAATACAAACGGTAGTTTTAGAATCATGAAACCACAAGATTGCAAAAGCAATCTCACTAACTAGAGTTCAGGATTCAGTTTTTGTTTTCCGTTTTTGTTTTCTGAGAGAGAGTTTCGCTCTGTTGCCCAGGCTAAAGTGCAGTGGTGCTATCTTAGCTCACCACAACCTTGGCCTCCCGGGTTCAAGCAATTCTCATGTCTCAGCCTCCAGAGTAGCTGGGATTACAAGGGTGCACCACCACACCTAGCTAATTTTTTTTGTATTTTTAGTAGAGACAGGGTTCCCCCATGTTGCTCAAGCTGGTCTCAAATTACTATCCTCAAGTGATCTGCCTGCCTTGGCCTCCCAAAATGCTGGGTTTAAAGGCATGCACCACCACACCCAGGCTGTTTTGTTTTTTTTTAACTGGGAAGCAATTAAATTACAGGTGGCACCTTTTTGGTCTTGTCACACTTCCTTTTGCTCTTTGGTAACATGGGTCTATTTCAGCTTGGCAACTAGTCCTAGGGTATGGCCCTTTCTTTCAAGTGTGGTTATGATTCCTAAAGACATGGCCTTTCTGGTGTCTCAACTCAATGTCTGGAGTGTTCAGAGAGACTTTCTCTTTGTTGGAGCTAGAGACCTAGGCATCCAGCCCTGCATGGTCATTAGTATCAGCTCTCAGTCAGCAGGGACAGATGCCTGGTAGTCTCACAGATTCCCACCCTGCACATCCTGAACTCAGCCAGGCTGTTACCCTGAGACTGCTCTACCTCCCTGCTGTGCAGCAGGAAAGGTGCCCCGAGGAAGAAAGCCAAGGAGATCATGGGACCCACCTTGCATGTTTTCTTTCTTGCAAAGATCATAGTTTTGCACTCTCTGTAGCTCAATGCCTGAAAACAGCTAACTCACATATATTTTGTCCAGTTTTACAATTATTAGGTTGGTGCAAAACAGAAGTATTTGCTATTGATACTATTTTCATATTTCCAGCTACTAATTACTTTCATCACTGGAGGCAGAAATACGTTTGCTTTTTTTTTGAGACAGAGTCTCGCTCTATCGCCAGGCTGGGGTACAGTGGCACGATCCAGGGTCACTGCAACTTCCGTTTTCCAGTTTCAAGCAATTCTCCTGCCTCAGCCTCCCAAGTAGCTGGGACTGTAGGCATGCACCACCACTACCAGCTAATTTTTTTGTATTTTTAGTAGAGAAGGGGTTTCACCATGTTGGCCAGGATGGTCTCAATTTCTTGACCTCATGATCCGCCTGCCTCAGCCTCTCAAAGAGCTGGGATTACAGGCATGAGCCACCATGTCCAGCCGGAAATATGTTTTCATTCTTTTTTTTTTTTGAGATGGCATCTCAGTCTGTCATACAGGCTGGAGTACAGTGACACGATCTCAGCTCACTGCAGCCTCTGCCTCCCAGGTTCAAACAATTCTCCTCCCAAGGAGCTGGGACTACAGGCAAGTGACACCACTCCAGCTGTTTTTGTATTTAGTGGAGACAGGGTTTCACCATGTTGGCCAGGCTAGTCTCAAACTCCTGGCCTCAGGTGATCTGCCTACTGGCCTCCCAAATTGCTGGCATACAGGCATGAGCCACCATACCTGGCCAAATAGTACATATTTTAGATAACTTTGTACATGGGAAATATATTCCCTCTCAGGCCTTTTCATTCCATATTCAAAGTAATTCTGATTGGCCAGGTGCAGTGGCTCATGGCTATAATCCCAGCACTTTGGGACGCTGAGGTGGGTGAATCACCTGAGGTCAGGTGTTCGAGACCAGCCTGGCCAACATGGTGAAACCCCGTCTCTACTAAAAATGCAAAAAAATTATCTAGGCACTGTGCCGGATGACTGTAATCCCAGCTACTTGGGAGGCTGAGGCAGGAGTATCACTTGAACCCAGGAGGCAGAGATTGCAATGAGCTGAGATCATGCCACTACACTCTAGCCTGGGTCACAAAAAAAACAAAAACAAAAACACAAAACCACCCTGATAATTCAGATTACCTTCATATAGAAATCCTAGGATTTTTCAAGTATTTCAGAAGTCCTTCAATACATTTTCTACCTCCATTATGTCCTACTATAAAGTCCATTACTGAAATTAAGCTCAGCTTACTAGTTTCACCTGGTGCCATGACTTTGTACTTTATGCTGTATTTCCAGGTTCATGTTGGCCTTTGGGTCACAAAAGAAACACCAGATTGCTTTATTTATTGCAGGGTGGGGATAGGGAAGTCTTCTAAAGAAATCTTTAAGAATGAGTTCTCTAAATAATTTTAAGAAAAGAAAAATAAAAGGCAATCCCCAGACATACACATCTACAAACCTGGATGGGGCCTGGCACAATGGCTCACACCTGTAATCCCAGCATTTTGGGAGGCCAAGGCAGGTGAATCACGTGAGGCCAGGAATTCGAGAGCAGTCTGGCCAATATGGTGAAATACTGTCTCCATTAAAAATACAAAAATTAGCCGGGCATGGTGGTGTGCACCTATAGACCTAGCTACTTGGGAGGTTGAGGCATGAGAATCACTTGAACCCAGGAGATCAGGGCTGCAGTGAGCTGAGATCAGACCACTGCACTCCAGCCTAGTGACAGAGCTAGATTTTCTCAAAACAACAACAAACCTAGATTGAAGTGAGGGAGAGGGTTGTACAATAAAAAGACATTTTCAATCTTGGCTAGGCAAACTTTAATATTGTAATAAAACTGTAATATTGTAATACTCTTCCCTCTCATCACCTTTCAACCCAACCTGTGATGTCTGTACTATGCAAGCACTACATAATAATATAATTAAGTGATGGCACTAACTTAAAATCCCTTTGCCTTGAATGAGGAAATAACTAAGCATATTTTCTTTCTAGCTTATACTAAGTAATTAGCTTGCTAGTATAAGCTGGGTCTAAAGGAGCTGTGGATATTTTAAAAAGTAATCTTTAGTAATGACAAGCTGAAGAAATTGAATTTAATTTATTCAAATTCCACATGTCTTTGAGGACTGGCAATAACAAAAACAGAAACCTTTAATGAATTGGTGCTATGAGCCTAGTATTTTTAAATACTTCATAAGTACCGAGCCCAGGCACAATGGCTTATGCCTGTAATCCCGGTGCTTCAAGAGGCCAAGGCAGAAGTACTACATTAGGCCAGGAGTTTAAGACCAGCCTAAGCAATATAGTGAGATCCCATCTCTACAAAAAATTTAAAAAATTACCTGAGCTTGGTGGTACATGCCTATAGTCCCAGCTACTCCAGAGGCTGAGGTAGGCGGATGGCTGGAGCCCAGGAGGTCAAGGCAGCAGTGTGCTATGACTGCATCACTGCACTTCAGACTAGGCACCTTTACAAGCATTATTTTATTTATCCTAACAACAAGGCAGATAAATATCATTATCTCTATTTTACAGAAGAAGAAATGAGGCTTAATGAGGTTAAGTAACTGGTCAAAGTAATATAGATGAAAAGTGAAAAGAGCTCAAATTTTAATTCAGTTTTATAAGACTCCAAAACCTAGGCTTTTAACCTTCTCAAAGCAAAGGGAATTTATGAATTATCTCCATTAGAATTACTAAGGTCCTTGCTCAAAATACAAATTTCTGGTAAATTATACATTCTTTAGGGTGAGACCTGGGAATATAAATTTTTGACAAGTTTCTCACTGAATTCTGACGCATATTGAAATTTGAGAAACACTGCTTTCTCTTACTACCTCTTAGGGTATACACTAAATTAGTTTAGCTTTTTAAATTTTTCAGCTTTTGTAATTTTAGTAATATTTTAAGCTATAACAGGAAAAGCTCCAGAAAGTAACACATAGGCTGCCATCAAGAATTTAAAAATTAAAAATGTTGGCAAACTTTTATTATGGTTTCACTGCAGAGAAAGTAACTAAAAAATTCCAAATTTTAGTGTGCTTCTATTCAGTTAAAAAAGGAAAGATTAACTTGTTCTTTACCATCATTTATTGTACAAGCACACCACGTGTTACAGAAGGACTGAATCAGTGACAGGATAACCTTGAAGGAAAAAGGGGGAAGTGACAACTTCAATGTTAAAATTATGTAATTTTCAACAGAAACTTCTAAAGTACAGCTCAGATTCCGTAAATTGTGTGAAAATACATTTAAAAGCTTTTAATGTTTGTTTAAACTTGAATGTGGCCCTCTGGGAAAGGGACAACTGGCCTAATGGAAAAGGAAATGGTTCCAGAATCAGACTCAAACTAGGCTCTAGTAGGCTAAAGGTCCCTAACCCCCAGGCAAACTGGTACTGGTCCATGGCCTGTTAGGAACTGGGTCACATGGCAGGAGGAGAGTGGCAGGCAAACAAGTATTAAGACCTGAACTCCACCTCCAGTCAGATCAGCAGTGGCATTAGATTCTCACAGGAGTGTGAACCCTACTGTGAAAATTGTCGTCCACAAAACCAGTCCCTAGTGCCAAAAAGGCTGGGGACCACTGCTAGGCTCTGCTGCCTACTAGCTTTATAGTTCTGGGCAAATTACTGAAATTTCAGTTTCTGCATCCTTAAAAAGGGATGTCGACACTTCACAGCCTATTGTTTTCTCCCATACTCTTCCCTCTCAGCACGTTTTAACCCATCCTGGGAAACCTAAGAACCCTTATGATATGGTTTGGATTTATGACCCCACCCAAATCTCATGTTGAATTGTAATCCCCAGTGCTGGAGGAGGGGCCTGGCAGAAGGTGATTAGATCACAGGGGCAGATTTCACCCTTACTATTGTTGTGATAGTGAGTTCTCACAAGATCTGGTTGTTTAAAAGTCTATATAGCACCTCCCCTTCTCTGTCTTCCTCCAGCTCTGGCCATGGAAGATATGCCTGCTTCCCTTTACCATGACTGTAAGTTTCCTGAGGCCTCCCCAGCCATGTTTTCTGTAGAGCCTGTAGAACTGTGAGCCAATTAAACCTCTTTTTTTTTGATAAATTACTCAGTCTCAGGTATTTCTTTATAGCAGTGGGAGAACTGACTAATATATCCTGCCTTCTAAGAGTCTACTAAGAAAAACTATGCTTCAGGTCCTGCTTCCTCTAATCATGACTAGAAGCTGAAGCTTAAGGCTCTCTAGTCGTCACTCACTGTGTAAACTCTCACTCTCATAATGCTCTGGATATCCCCTTAAGCGGACCCTGGTACCCGTGCCTTCTCTCCTCAAAAATCTGCCGTTGGGCCACATCACCCACTAGATAATGCCTCTTTATTCACATCCTCCTCTTTCTAAGTCCCTCTTCCTCCTTAAGTATGTAAACCTTGACTCTGCCTGGAGACACCAAGTCTCCTGACACCTTTCAAGCAGCAATCATTTTCTCTTTCACAGGTCACAGTCTTTTTCTCCATTTCAACTCTGAGCACTATGAATTAAAACAGATATCTGACCCCAGCAACATGTGGGCATTGTTGGAAAAGGGGAGAGTCCTAAGTTATAAAGCAGTCAAAAATCTCTAATTGTGGAGCTTAAATTCAAGTGGAAATGCAGACAAATATGTCATTTTATTGATTTACTTATTTTAACTAATTAATTTTTTGAAGATGAGGGTCCTGCTATGTTGCCCGGGCTGGTCTCAAACTCCTGGGCTCAAGCTATCCTTCCTGCCTCAGCCTCTTGATAGCTGGGACTACAGGCACGCACCACTGTGCTTCACTTTGTATCATTTTAAATTGTGCTAAGAGGCATAAATGATAAAGCAGGAAGTCTTATTTGTGTGGGGGTGGAATCTTAATTTAAATAGAATGATCAGTGGCATTTAAAGTGGAGGTGTGAAGGACAGGGAGTCAGCCAAGTAAAGAGTGAGGTGGTGAAGAACATTGCAGACCAAGGGGGAAACAGGGCCACTCAAAAGACGTATTTTCTCCTGCCTCCTCAGCAAACCATTCTGAGGATCTTGTCACCAGCAGAACATGAGCACTTCCCAAATCACTGATTGCAACCCACCAGGACAACTTGCTTTCCTTATGACACACTCACTTCCATCTCATACAAAACTCCAAGACCCATGTTCTCATGAGTCCCTTGCTCTCCATTGAGGCTCTCTTCTCACCATCTTCACTTCACTACCGAATTTATAACCTTTATTTCTCTCTTTATTCAATTATAATCCCCCTCAAACACATAATGTTCAATCCCTTGACTCTCCCTCCTTCCTTCAAATTCCCGTGGCAAAAATCCCAATCACTCTGCCTTTTCTGAGACTGTAACTATACCAGTGAGAATTGCTGGTCACCCCACCCTCAAACAGATTCGAAACACAATAAATTTATAACTAAGTTCACATGGGTTTTATATACTGCAAAGCCGCAAATGATTCTCTATTAGTTTCCTCCTCCACTCTCTCTAATGACTATTTAATATTGCCTGTCTCTTCAACATTTCTACCCCACTCCTAACTTTGGCTTTCATAATACCCTACTATAATGGTTTTCCCTCCTATCTTTCTGATTATTCTTTAAGTTATTTTGCTATCTTCTTTTCCGATCTACAGGTTGGAGATCTTCAATATTCAGATATGGGCTATTTGCTCTCATTACTCTACATTCTTCCCAGGTGATCTCATTCATTTCCATGACTCTAAAAAACATCTATATGCTAATAATTCCCAAATTTCTGTCTTGCCCAGACCATCACTGTAATTTGAAGACCACTATCCTAGTTGGAACCACCATCACGTGCTGGTGTTATTATAATCCCCCTAAGTGATTTCCCTACTAACAGTACAATCTCCTTATAGTAGCCAGAGCTGTCATTTTGAGGTACAAATCAAATCATGTTATTCCCTTACTAAAATTTCCACAACTCTCAGAACAAAATCCTAAAATATGTCAAGTCTCCTGTAGCTGCTGTAACAAATTACCACAAACTTGGAGGCATAAAACAACAGAAATTTATTCTCTCACAGTTCTGGAAACCAGAAGAGGTGTTGGCAGAGCCACACTCTCTCCAAATACTCTAGGGGAGATCTCATTCCCTACCTCTCCCAGCTTCTAGTGTCTCTGGGCACTCACTGACTTGTAGCTGCATCACTCCAATCTCAGCCTCTGCCTTCACCTGGGCCTCCTCTTATCTCCTCTGTATGTTTTTTACTACACGTCACTGGATTTAGGTCCCACCCAGATAATTCAGGTTGATCTCACAAGCATTAAGATCTTTTGTAGACTTACATCTAGAAAGACATTCTCCCACCAAAATAAGATCACATCACAGGTTCCAGGGACTACGACATGGACACATCTTTTGGAGGGCCACCATTTAAACCCACTGTAGCTTCAAGGCCCTGCCTCAGCTTTCTCTGCCTCCTACCGCAGCTTCATCTCTCTTTGTTTACCAGATTCTACTCATTCGTATGCTTCTTTGACCTAGGATAACTCTTTCCCATCCTTGGTCTTTGCCTATGCTATTCTCCAAAGTCTTTACCTAGCTAACTTCTCCTTCTGGTCTTGAGTTAAATCTAACTTTCACAGAGAAGTATTTCTTGACTCCACAAATTTAAGTGTGTCTCCACTGTTATCCTCCCTTTAAAAAGCACTGTATGGGCCGGGCACGGTGGCTCAAGCCTGTAATCCCAGCACCTTGGGAGGCCGAGGCGGGTGGATCACGAGGTCAAGAGATCGAGACCATCCTGGTCAACATGGTGAAACCCCGTCTCTACTAAAAAAAATACAAAAAATTAGCTGGGCATGGTGGCGCGTGCCTGTAATCCCAGCTACTCAGGAGGCTGAGGCAGGAGAATTGCCTGAACCTAGGAGGCGGAGGTTGCAGTGAGCCGAGATCGCGCCATTGCACTCCAGCCTGGGTAACAAGAGTGAAACTCTGTCTCAAAAAATAAAATAAAATAAAATAAAAAATAAAAATAAAAAGCACTCTATGGCCGGGTGCAGTGGCTCACACCTGTAATCCCAGCACTTTGGGAGTCCTAGGCACTTGGATCACTTATGGTCAGGAGTTTGAGACCAGCCTAGCCAAATTGGTGAAACCCTGCCTCTACTAAAAATACAAAAATTAGCCAGAAATGGTGGCATGCACCTGTAATCCCAGGTACTCAGGAGGCTGAGGCATGAGAATCACTTGAACCCGGGAGGCGGAGGTTGCAGTGAGCTGAGATCACGCCACTGCACTCTAGCCTGGGTGATAGAGTGAGACTTGGTCTCAAAAAAAAAAAACAACAACAACAACAACAAAAAAAAACCCACTCTATTCCTTTCCCTCATAGCTTTGACTATTTTCCTTTGTTTCATCGTGTTGTACTGACAAATGGATTTACGTTTACTCATTAATATTTGTCTCCACCACTGGACCATGAACTCTTCATACCATCTTATGAAGCACATCTGTTTTCTTCCCTTCTGTATGTATACCCAGAGCATAAAATGGCATCTGGCACACAGTAGCCGTAACTAAATAAGGGAATACTAAATAAATAGAGTGCCTCCTTTTCCGCTTTTGAGCAGGATTAGATAAATGCAAATAAATTAGTTAGAATGGTGACCAGGCACCTGAAGACACTGCTGGCCTGCAGTAGATAGCTAGCCCAGCCTGTAAGATTGATAAAGCTTGGCACAAAAGAAAAAGTAGCACTCAATAATTATTAAGTTAGAAGGACTTCTCCATTGTCATTTCTTTTTTTTTAAACATGACACAGCCTCAGGAGATTCTGAGGACATGTGCCCTTTAATTTACATTTCTGCTGTGGGACAATTATACAACTCAGTAACTCATTTCACCTTTTACAGTAATCTCCATCTCCCGTCCAAAAGGATTGACTGAAAACTTCTCTGAAACTTTAGGAAAAACTCCAGTACAAACTGATTTCCAAGCCCCAACTACTAAGAAGGGTGACTCATAAAACTTTCTTAATCCTGCAAATTACAAAGTGATTCAAGTGTTATTAATACTGAATCCTACTGGCCTGTTCTAAAGTCTTGCATGCACAGAGGCATGCAAAGAGGTCTGGCGTGCAAAAAGCAATCTTTTCTGAGACACCAGAGATTCTCCACCCTGCTTTTTTTCCTGAGGTATTTTTTTAAAAATTGAGACAGCATTTAAATACCATAAAATTTAGCCTTTTAAAGTACACCAGTCAGTGTTTTCCCCAACATTATGCAACCTTTATCACTAATTCCAGAACATTCTCATAATTCCCTACTCCCTGCCACCTGCCAAAAATTCATCTCTATTAGCAATCATTCTCTATTCTTCCCTTTCCCAGCCCCTGGCAAATACTAATGTACTATCTCTGGATTTTCCAGTCTTTTTTACAAACAGAAACACAGAGAGATGAAGTGATTTACAAAGAGCTGCAAGTCACTTAGTAAGAGAGTGAAATTAGAATACAAGTATTTACAGAAACTTTTAAGTGTATAAAAATTAGTGAAAACATATTTAGGTCACCTATATTTATGCTAAATGCAGCTATAAGACCATCTGATGTTAGAGTCCTTAGAATAGTCATTCTCAGGCAGTGTGTCTGGCCAGGGAGAGACAGGTGTATAGGGATTTAGTAATCATTAAAGAAGAAGAGACTTAGGCCAGGTGTGGTGGCTCACACCTGTAATCCTAGCACTTCGGGAGGCCGAGGTGGGCGGATCACCTGAGGTCAGGAGTTTGAGACCAGCCTGACCAATATGGAGAAACCTCATCTCGACTAAAAATACAAAATTAGCCAGGCATGGTGGCATATGCCTGTAATCCCAGCTACTTGGGAGGCTGAGGCAGGAGAATCACTTGAACCCGGTAGGTTGTGGTGAGCCGAGATCTTGCCATTGCACTCCAGTCTGGGCAAGAAGAGTGAAACTCCATCACATACACACACACACACACACACACACACACACACACACACACACACACAAAAGGACAAAACTTGCCATTTGTGGAAGAAAACTGCATTTATGGACAGATATGTGGTTTAGAAGATAGACATTTTTCTTTTCCACCCAGGGTACTAAAAATGGTGCTAATATGTCCAGGTGCCCACCTGCTTCCTTTTACAGTGGCCCAATGGGTTCCAGAGATCCCTGATCATTTTAGTTTGCTCATGAGTAGTCAATAAAATAATGGTCCTAATACCCCTTCAGAACACTTGCTGGTTTATGACACCTTGTAAAATAATATGGGAACTTTGACTTTTTAAATATCTACTGTCTGAATTTTCAAATAAGTAAAAGAACTGCAAGCTGAACTTACTTCCATTGCCATTATAAATGTATACACAGGAGTATGTTCCCACAGGCTAAAATGATCACAATCTATTTGCAAAAATAATTAGGCACACTTTTTATTTTATGTCTTAATCAACATTACAAATACAAAAGGAAAAAAGACAAACCACTCATCACAGAGAAAAATCATCATTCAAAGGAGATTAATCTGAACTTCAACATTCTTTATGCTCATTCAAAATATTGTTAAAACAGGAATTCAAAAGGACAAGTAAATAAAAACCAAGTATTTTATTAATTAAAATGGAGACCTTAAACCAATTAAGACTATACAACTTAAAAATAACCTGTCCCTATCATAGAAAAGTTTGATTTGCCATCATATAATGAATATGCAGAAGATTACTAACGGGTAAATAAACAAATTTTCTTTTACAAACAAGTTATTTTGAGTTATAGAGATCATCCTGGTGGCTAGATTTTTTTTTTTAATGATGACTAAAAATGCCTATTTAGAGAGGATACTGAATGACATAGTGAACATTTAAAGTTGAAACTTCCTGTCCACCAAATATTTTCCTAAATATGTTTTTAAGCATATACATTAACCTATAAAGTCAACTCTTAATTATCTACAGCAAAAGAGAACTTTGGTACTACTAAATTCAATTTTTTTTAATGTAAAATTGCAGAGTATTTTTGGAATTAAATTGGAGCATGCCTAAATATGAAAATGTGAAAGTCCCATTTTTCTGTTATGTACTCTATTATGAGGAATGAACAGCCTAACTATACTGAATTATTGATATAAATAAAGCACCACCATAAAATCTCTTCCTAAAAGATTGCTGGGTCACATCTAGCAATTTAGGGCAAAAGGTAAATAAAGAATTACTTTTAAAAGCCTCATTTCCCTTTTGATAGGAGCATCAACATACTAAAATAAAAATAATGTAATAAGTACTTCCAAAATATAACAATTTTAGTTCTCCCATATGATAAGGGGCTGACAAGAAAACAAAAAATAAATAAAAAGATAAAATTTAAAAAGAAGTAAAAAATAGAAAATATTTTTAAAAAGCAGCCTAGGCAAGAGAAGTGGGTGGGTTTAGGAGAATCCCTTTCTGAAAAATTCAGAGAATTATTATTAATCCTTCTTAAATTAAATGTAGGATCAAGCATACTGTATGTGGAACTGGGACAATTCTTTGATAAACTTTAAGGTTGCTAAATAACTTACAGAAACTATGAATGCATTTTCATTTTAAGAGGCAAAAGAGAAAATATTCCAGATTGCATAACAATTTTATTTTTTGAAATGGTTATCCTAAAGAATTTCCTTAAATTCAGATTTTTGCAAAATTCCTACTTTCCAAGTCATCAAGTAAACACTAAAAACAACTTTACTCATGAATATGGTAAACTCTTTATGAAGCATACATTTTTCATAAATCTAGGCCAAAGTAAGCTAATTGAAATTTAATTCTAAATTCATCCTGTGATTTCTGGACATAATATTGGCATAAAACGAGTAAAAATACTTTTAAAAAAAAGCATTTACTTCCCAAATAATTTAGTTTTGGAAATATTTATATTCTTAGTCAAAAAATTACTTTTAGAGTCTAAAGGTTTTAAAAACAAAATTGGTCCAACAATTATCAAAATGAAATGACTATAAACACTGACTAAAACTTCTTAACCCACAGAAATAAACCATTTCAGGTGAGTTCACCTCACTTAATTTTTAAAACCCATTTCTCTTTTCCAGCTTCACAACTGGATTGAACATTGCTCAGCTGCTCAACAACATTACCTATGTCAAAAGTGAAAAGATAAAAAGTATTGTAAATATTTCACAGTGAGTAAATCTGGGAAGAGTATACTGTATATAATCAACATTTCAGAGCTGGAAGGGATCTTTAATGTCTAATCCAGCACCCACATTTTATAGATGAGAAAACCAAGCCCAAACACGTCAGATAACTTGACCAAAGTCACAATCCTCAGCTGAGCCATTCATTCTTTCAATCATTCATTCACCCACTTACTGAAAGCTGCCTAAGTTCCAGGCTGGATGTTAGGAGATGGAAAGCAGCATTCACAATTGCCAAGGCAGTCTTTTTTTCCTTGTATTTTCAAGATATATTCTTAAACTTCCTGATCACCAGAACTCATAGGAGAGTTCCACAGCCTTAGTAGAACTTAGCCCAGTTTTAGTTTCATACATTTCAATAAACATAGTTGGGTTTAACTTCAGAGAAGCCTCGATTGTTGTTTACTTTAAATGATTAAGCATTAACAAAGGGAGGCACAATATTCTGAAAGAGTCCCTTTCTAGTACATTTATAACTTAAGGAAGTGAATTCAGAAAATACCCTGTACACACAGACCAAGTTCACGGAGAGGACAGCTTACAAAATCAGAGGAATCTGAGGTATCAATATATTACAGATCAGTGAAGTCCAATAGCTCAAGTTTACAAGTTTACAAAGTGTGAAATGTAAACATCTCCCCATTCCATTTAGATATGGGTATGTCTACATGTTAAAAGACCTCCAAACTCACACTCAAACAAATTCCCTCTTTCAATTACACATGGATCTAAAACCAGGCTTTCTGCCTTAAGATCAACTTTTTAAAATTTCTTTTTGATTAGAAAAAATTAGATTAACAAATAAAATCTAAAATTTAATGTGCTGGCTAAAAAAGAAATTCAAATTCTATGTAATCAAAATAACAATAACTCAAACTGCACATTCATGAGTTTTGTTAAAAAATGGGATGTGCAGTGAACTTACTCATCAGCATAAATCATACCTCATTTTTCTTGGACCTGTACATTCTTTAATATTAAGTCTGGCACTTAAATGTTTTGTGTGTTTCAATTCACAGTCAACTTATTTTAAGAAGAGACCATATTGACAAAGCTCTTAAATAAAACAACCCATAAGGCACTGTGAAATATTAAACAACAGCACTCTGGATACCCAGTTTCAGTGTGATATACCAAAATGAACCCCAGCTTTCCAGTGCTCCAGAGGACTGCTGGGTGGCTTTTGATAAAATAAAATACAATCTTCACTGAGGCTCTTATGGCTCTTTGACTTTCTTGAAGCTATTGTCAGCTCACGACGAAAGTGCTGTTGCGCTCTATTTCTCAAAACTCCAAATTTGATTTTTATCTAGAGCATCACAAGTTTTCATTTGTACATCAGGTCGGCCCTCTGGTGTCCGGTAAGCACTAAGACACAGTCCTGAGTGTGGGTGAAAAATGGTTCCATCGTCTTTAAAATGCCAAATAATATTTACTGGTGCAGGAAATCCATCTTTGGGACAATTTTGCATTCCTACATAATTCTTTTGCTCAGGAACCTCTGCACATAACTCTGTCACAGAATTAAACCTTATTTCTTTCTTTGAAGTATATTCAAAGAATTGATTGCCTCCTTGACCATGGCATCCAAACAGCGAAAGGTTAGCACCCGTGGGGTTGTTATCAGGAGAATTATAATCTAAACATTCAGACGAGATCCCTCTACTGCGAATAGCCCCATGCCAGCCTGGCCTATCCTCTGGAACATGTAAATTAGGAAACACGTTTTTCAAATACCAGTCAAAGCTCTTGCATTTCAGCCGCTCTCGTAGTAGTTTTCTTTCAGAAATGTCACCATAAGCTTCTTTTCTTGCTGGAGGGTTTCTATTGTAGAAGTGTTCTTTGTACTCATCCATCCAAACTTCTGCTGCCCGAGCAGTATTCTGTAGGAAATTGGGGCGAGCATATGGTGCCCGCTTGGGGAACACATGGCCCACGTGGGAACATGGGTGGATCTCCAATTTGCCACCACACTGCCACACCCTAAAAGACAGCTCAAGGTTTTCACCTCCCCACACTTCCATGCCAGTGTCATATGTTCCAAGGTACTGAAAATATTTCTTGCTGACAGCAAACAGTCCTCCAGCCATGGTAGGTGATCTGATGGGATCAATTCTTGATATCCGCCTGTCTCTTTCATGTTTGGGGACTGAATGCCATTGAAACGTTAAACGCCAGTCAAATCCACCAATCATGGGCTCCCCTGTCTGCATATAGAATTCAAAAGTATTCCAATCAATGGTGTCTATAACAGGACACACAATTGCTGTTTCATCTCTCCCAATCCTTTCCAGAAGTGGTTCCAGCCAGCCGGAATTACACTCACAGTGACAATCCAGGAAAGTGAGGACGTCCCCAGTGGCGAAAGTGGCCCCAATCAGACGGGCCCTAACCAGCCCCTCACGCTTATTGGTCCTAATCAAGCGTACTCGATCAAGATTGCTGATGTAAGTTTCAAGTTGTGTCTTCAAATAAACTCTGTCACTCAAGTCATCCACCAAGATGATCTCTTTCAAAAGCACTGCAGGAGAAGTTTCTAAAACACTGTGAATGGTACGGAGCAAAGTCGACCAGGCTTCATTATAGAAAGCAATGATAACAGACGTGGTAGGAAGTGTCCTATAGTTGAACTTCTTGGACTTACACTCATACATTCTTTTATCCTCTATGTGTCGATGGAGGGAAATCCTGTCACTGAGGTAAATATTGATGGCATATCTCTCAATGAGTTCTTCTTGCTGCTTCAGTTCACCCTCGTTGAGATGGAGTTTGCTGGCTTTCCCCCATTCCCCAAGTGCATGGGAATCTGCAGGGGGCTTCTCATATAGCGGTCGAGACAAATCCTCTATATTTTTCTGGAAGTCTGAGAGCCTTCTGGACCCCAGCTCCCTGGCATGGCCGGCTCCTGTGGAGGCATGGAAAGTGGAGACCAAGAGCTCCAGGAAGATATAGGCCACTGTTAAAAACGCCAGCAGCAGGCAGCTCTTGCCTGCCCAAGTCCACCTCACCGCCATCCGGTTCAGGGCTGGGGCGCAGACGCCGCCACCCAGCCACCACGCAGGGGGAGGGCGGCGGAACCCACAGCTCGAGCTCAGGTACTTTCCAGCAGGTCCTTCCTTTCATGCAGGCGCTGGGCTCCTTTCCAGTCAACCGGGCTTTCCAGGGGTCACCTGGGCTTTCCAGGGGTCACCTGAGCCCTCTCGGTCCTCGGCCCCGGCACAGCCAACTCCTCTCTCCCCACTTCCCCCTGCTCGGCTCACAACTTTTCACCAACTCTCCAGCCAACACCCCACCCTCCCGGGCCGAGGACAAACCCCTCCCCTTCCCACTCACTCCTCCTGGTGGTTAGACTGCGAAAGTCGTCGCCAGGCCCAGACGGCTGAATAGGGGCGGGGAAAGGAGGAGCGGTCCCCGGCGGGGCTGCACCCCGCCGTGCTGGCCCTCGTCTCCAGGTGCTCTCAACCCCCATACGGGCCCTCAGCCGTTCTCCTAGGGGCCCTGGCTGGACAGGAGGAGATTTCCGTTCCGGCCCGTGGAGCTTCTGTCACATTACAAAAGGAAAACAAGAATAAGACTTACCGAGTTGCTTGCCGTTGGAGCTGAAGTCCAAGGAGGTGAGCGCAGCTTTGTGACCTTTGAAATAACGCTCCAGAACGGGGTCCTCCTGAAAAGGAAAGTTATCAAGTTTTGAAAGCAGCCGCACACCTCGAATTCTGGGGGCCGGGATCGACACTGCCACTCCCCCGGAGGCCGGCCTCGGAATGGCTACGCAGGCGGCGATTTGGCGGGGCGGCAGGGCGGCGGGGCAGGACAGCAGCACGGGCTCCGCGCACAGTCCCGCCACAGGGCGACGCCGGCACCAGCTCTCCCCACAGGGACCGCAAAACGCTCGGTTCGCGCTTCCCGGAGTCCAGCGCATCGCAGGAACCGCGGCCCCTTTGAAATGCACGTTCCCGGGCGCCGCCTGCTGGCAAAGGGCAGGCAGGTGCGAGGATGAGCCTCAGCTTTGGTACTTTTTTTTTTTTTTTTTTTAATACCTCCCAGGTGATTCTGACGCAGGCGCTTCAAGGAAACCCTCCGAGAATTCTGGGGGTCAGGGGGGCCACCCGGCTCAGTCCGGAGCTCCGGAACTCCGGGAAAAGCGTCCGGGAGCTGGGTCTGGGCTCCGCACTCTGGCCGCCCCGGTGGCAGAGAGTGAGATGCGGATACCCCAGGACTAGGGGCTCAGGACCCGGTAGCGGACACCTGTCTCCCACTCCTGCCAGGTGCGGGCTCGGCCCGGACCTGGCTCGCAACCCGCTGGACAGGCTCCGGGGAGGAACTCACACCACCCCCCCCATCTCCAGTCCGTCCTTACCGTGGCTGAGGCCATCGGAGGAGCGTTCGGCGCTTGACCCCTAAGGGTGGGAGAACCCGGAGAGGGGAGGGGAGGGGAGGGGAGGGGGCGAGAGGGGACCGTGTGGCGCCCGGAACCGTCTGCCTAAAGCGGCAGCGCCTCCCGGTCACTACAACAACGGCGGCCCAGTTAAACCCTGCGCTCAAGGCATGGCCAGTAGAGCCCCGAGACCCCGCCGACGCTGTTAAGAGCGGGCGGGAGGGATGCTCCAGATCAGCTGTGGCCACACACCAAAGCCCATGTTTACTAACACTCGCGTTCCGCCACGTTTGATGTCAGGAAGTGGGGTAGTAACCAAGACAGGAATAAGGAATGAATGGAAGGGAGTTGTGAGCCTGTGATCGATGCAATCAGAGTTCTATTACGTTTTAAAGAGACAGCACCCGAGACGTTCAAGGTGGTCCCCTACTGATGATTTTGTTGAAAAACTTTGACAGGAGAGGGACAACTTGCTAGTTATTACTATACTAAAAGAAACTAGATACCCGGAGGGCAGATTTGAATTTATTTAACCACTGTTTTCCACACAGTTCCCTTCGTGATATTGATATAGATGCTGGGTGTGCGTGAGGAATGAATGAGTGACTGAATGAATAAATGTTGTGCGTGCACTTAATAATTTTCCGCGATATGTTTCCATTCTCGTCTTCTCATTGGCGTATGCCTTAGAGCACTAAACTTACACAGCAGGATAATTAAAGTCTTTAGGAAGACTTGGAAACATGGTTTTTGTTTGTTCTTTTTTTTTTTTCTTCTCTGTTATGAGACCGAGACCAGGTTAGCACAGTAGGCTTTGTTACTGAGTATCGTTTGTGCTTCAGCCAAACTATGAAGTTGGTAGAATTACAAAATGTTTTCAATGTTTCCAAGTTATAAATGATTCCTAGATACTGATCTTAGAGGTCATACAGAGACAGCTCTTCTAAGTCCATATCCTTTTTTAACCCTGCCTCAAAGCATGATGTTCTGAGCTGAAAATTACATATAGTGTAAGGATCCTTTGCAGCATAAAAAGGCATGATAGAACACAGTTGGTAAGACTGAAAGGTATGCTACACACCTTAATTACAGATTCCCTAGTTGTCTAGTGATTGAGTTTAATTTTATTGAATATGGTACTTAACAAACAGGTAGGCTTTAGATTCCAGTATTAGTTAATTTAAGTATACATTTGTTAAATATCTGTTATATGTTTGGCCTTGAGGGACACAAAGATGACTAAGATATTCCCCCTACCTTTGGGAACTCAGCAATCTAGGGTTGATGAGTCTCATGTTTTAGCATTTGTAATGTTGATTTAGGGGCAGCATTTCCAGAGATGCTGAATAAACATAAACAGAGTGGAATCCAGGGCCCTTCTGATGTAACAAGCACCATAGATGATTACTATGGGAGTCTCAGCTGTCTATGTTGAGAAATAATGCATTAGCCTAGGAGATGAGACGTTAAGAGTGTTGATACCAGGAACTTGCCAGCAAACTGTGGCAGGACTCTTAACCTTGCTCCTTATTCCCAGTTTAGGTTTGACTTATTTTAAAACCCTGCCATGTTTAAAAATAATGCTGGATACTGGTGGGAATGTAAAATGATGTAGCTCTGTGAAAAAGTTTGTCAGTTCCTCAAAAAGTTAAACATAAAATTACCTTATAATCCATCAATTTCACTGCTAGGCATATCCCATAAGTATTGAAAGCAGGCACTCTATAACAGATGCCAATATTCAAAGCAAGCATTATTTACAATAGCCAAAAAGTGGATACAATCCAGGTATCCAACAGATGAATGGATAAACAAAATGTGATATATAGATATAAGGAAATATTATCCTGTCATAAAAAGAAATGAAATTCTGATACAAGCTACAACATGGATGAACCTTGGAAACATTGTGCTAAGTGAATAAGCCAAACACAAAGGAGCATATGTTGTATGATTCCACTCATATAAGGTATCCGGAATAGGTGAATTCATAAAGGCAGAAAGTAGAATAGAGTTTACTAGAGCTAGGGGTAAGGGAGACTGGGGAGTTACTGTTTAATGGATGCAGAGTTTCTATTTAGAATGATGAAGTTCTGGAAATAGACAGCGGTGATGTTTGCACAACATTGTAAATGTACTTAATGCCAGCACATTGTACACCTAAAATGGGTAAAATGGTAAATTTCATTATAGGTATTTCACCACAATAATAACATAATACCAGAAGCTGAAGAGTAATCAGGACCTCAGGATTACTCATAGCCAGTGTTATGTCTAATATTGGGCACAGCAGAAGAAGAAAAAGGAAGAAGTTGGATATTTAGAAACTACCTCAAAATAATTAAAAAATACAGATTTTTATTTAAGTGTTTTAGTAAAAATTTAGTTTTTACTTTTTTCTCAATTATCAAAAAACACGTTTTAAATTTAAAAGATGAGAGAGAATTTACCTATTAGTCCTATCATCTAAAGTTGATCTTAAAAATTTTGTCACCCTCTGATATGATTTGGATTTGTGTCTTCACTTAAGTCTCAGGTACAATTGTAATCCCCAGTGCTGGAGGAGGGGCCTGGTAGGAGGTGACTGGATCACGGGGTTGGATTTCCCCCTTGCTGTTCTCATGATAATGAGTGAGTTATCATGAGATCTGGTTGCTTAAAAGTGTGTAGCACTTCCCCCCTTTATCTTTCCCTGCTGCTCCAGCCATGTAGGATGTGCCTGCTTCCCCTTCCCTTTTCACCATGATTCTAAGTTTCCTGAGGCCTCCCCAGCCATGCTTCCTGTACAGCCTGCAGAATCACGAGCCCATTAAACCTCTTTTCTTTGTAAATTACCCAGTCTCAGGAGTTCTTTATAGCAATGTGAGAACGGACTAATATAGCTACCTATGTCTTCACTACATGCCAGGTACTTTTCTAAGTACATTACAAATTGTGACACTTAATGATCATAATGTTCTTATTAGAGATGTGCTATTATTACCATTTACATTTTATAGATGAGGAAATCGATATGCAGAGACATTAAGTTACTTGGCCAAGGCACACTGCTAACTAGGAAGTGGCAGGGTTGAGATTTTTAGACACTCAGAGTCTGCCTCCAGAGTCCACTGTCTTAATCCACTGTCATGACTTTTGTGTAATTGCAAGTGTATTGCAAATGTATAAAACATTGTGTTCTTGTCAAGGTTTTAATAATAATAAGTTTTACAAAAATGAAAGTAATGGCTCCTTTATTTTCAATCCACTGTCCTCACTTATTACTCTAAACTGCCCTTCCTGTTGTTCTTTTCCATATTTGATTTTGTCCTTTTCTGCTTTTCTTCACCTTTGCAAACAGCAAAAGCTCAGAGGGAGACATTTGGAAATGTGGTCAAAGTTGAGGAAGTTTTTTCTAACCTCAAGCCTAATTCCACTTGCTGCAGTGATTATTTAGACCGCTCTAGATTGCAACCTAATCATTTATATGAGTGGGAGCCACAGCAGGATCAGTGTTTAAAAATCTACAGGCTGGGCGTGGTGGCTCACACTTGTAATACCAGCAGTTTGGGTGGCCGAGGCAGGTGGATCATCTGAGGTCAGGAGTTCAAGACCAGGCTGGCCAACATGGCAAAACCCCATCTCTACTAAAAATACAAAATAAATAAAATGAATAAAAAAATAAAAACCTACAAGGTTTTTACTGGAGGCCAGGTACTAGGTTGGACAGACTGGCCTCTAATTAGCCCTCCTTTTCCAGTTCCCCCTAAAACAGAAATTGCATTTATTTACATGAGCATTATAGTTCTTTTTATTTTAGCAGTGGTGATTTGGCCTTCAAATTTGGAAATTCGGCATAGCTCAAAAGTGCCATCTGCTGTTCACATTACTATATAGCACTTGGAGTGAACATTAAGCCTGTTTACAGGCAGTGGAACTCCCTTACACTTCCTCCGAAGTATAGGAGAGCACATGGAAAAGTACAAGATGAGTTTGAATCAATAACGAATCACATTTTTGAAAACAGCATGATTCATTTAAATCAACATTCAGTCTCCAAGTCCTATCAAGATATCCTTACTGTGTGTGTGTGTGTGTGTGTATACACACATACGCAGACACACACACACACACATGTGATGGGCTGCCCAGACTGGCCTTGAACTCCTGGGCTCAAGTGATCCTCCTGCAGCAGCCTCCCAGATAGCTGGGATTATAGGCAAGGTCCTCACCAAGTATTTTATCTTCCTATCTTTTTGTCCTATGGTTCCTGTCACTCCACAGACCCTGCCTTCTACCTCCTAGAATATTTCAGTAACCACCAACTTGCTTTCTGATCTCAAAACGTCTCCTCTCTACCTGTCTAACCTGCATTTACCATCAAGTAACATAAGATTCACTAACGTAGCTTGCTAAAAGTAAAGATTTTTGGGCCTCGCTCCAAAGGTTTTGATTCAGAAAGTCTAGTGTGAAAAGTAGAAATCTGCATTTTCAAACAAGCTTTCTAGGTGATTATAATGTGCCTCAACATTTGGGAACCACTGGGCATATCATGCCATAGATCTTCTTTAAAATGCACTTTAAGTTCACTTTTAAATGCCTCAAACCAAGTCCTACTTTATATCTAACCACACATCTCCCCTGGGCCAATCCTTAAGCCATTGCAGTTAACTACTTTAAAATGCACTTTAAGTTCACTTTTAAATGCCTCAAACCAAGTCCTATTTTATATCTAACCACACATCTCCCCTGGGCCAATCCTTAAGCTATCGCAGTTAACTATGCACATCCACACTTTGGAGGCTCTGCTAGATCTATTTCTTTAGTCATGAATGCCTGTGCTACTCTTGCTCCAACTTCCACAAAAAGAAACTTATCTCAGGACTTGGGAAGATATATTTATATAAAATCTTTCTCTGAACTTATCCTCCTTATAAAAATACAACTTATTATTTTTTCCTTTGGGTCCTGATGGTATGAAACTTAGGGTTCTACTCAGCACTATTTTATGTTGCTGCATTTACATCTTTATTATGTTTATGTGTCTACCAGCACTTACTGTAGTGAAAGGTCAGTAAAGGTAAGAAGTGTGTTCTACTCTTTTAATATCACTCTGCAGGCACCACAATCCCGGACACATAGTAGAGGAACAATAAATATTTTCTGCATTGATCGAAAGCTAACAGTTTGGCTGGCCAGCTCTATATTTACTGAAAAAGTCTACAAAATAAATAGAAAACATGATCATCGTCTTTCAATAAAGTATTTTGTAATTTTACCAATACATTCTATTTGTACATTATGGGGTACATGTGATATTTTGTTGCATGCATAGAATGTATAATGACCTAGTCAGGGCATATAGGGTATCCATCACCCCAGGATTTATCATTTCTATATGTCAGTTACATTTCAGATTATCTTTTCTCATTATTTTGGTATACACAATGCATTCTTGTCTGTAGTAACCTGATTCTGCTATCAAATATTAGAACTTATTCCTTTTATCTAACTGTATGATTGTACCTGTCTAACCAACCTCTCTTCAATTCCCCCCTCCCACCCACACATCCTTCCCATTCTCTGGGAAGAAGATAATCTATTATTCCACTCTCTACCTCCTTATGATCAACTTTTTTTAGCTCTCATATATGAATGAGAACATGCAATATTTGTCTTCCTGTGCCTGGCTTATTTCACTTAGCATAGTGTTCTCCAGTTTTATTCATGTTCCTACAAATGATATGATTTAATTCCTTTTCATGGTTGAATAGTATTCCATTGTGTATATATATCACATTTTCTTTATCCATTCATCCACTGACGGCAACACATAGGTCAAACAGCTTAAAATTTAATTAGGGAAACAGGACTCACCACATGAAACAATCAGTGAAACCAACCAACACAAAAACTAAGTTGTATGAAGCAGTAAGTCAAATAACCATGGGAATGTTACAAAATATCTGTATAGTAACCATATTATTGTATTTCAATACTGTCAAATGTACTTAAGACATTTGATTGGTCTTTGGAAATGTTTTTGTATTAGGAAAGACTTTATAGGGAAAGAAGGACTTCAATTGTGATTTTTTAAAGTGGTAGAATTAGTCAGTTAATGGTTGCCAGAGACTAGGGGGAGGAAAGAATGGGGAGTGATTATTAATGAAAAAATGGAATATTTTTAGGGTGATGAAATTGTTCTGGAATTAGATAGTTGTGATAGGTTTACAAATGAAAGTTCTAAGGACTACTTTTTTTTTTTTTGAGAAAGAAAGAAAGAAAAAGAAAATTAAAAAAAAGAAAAAGAAAAAAAAGAATAAAGGAAAGGAAGAAAGAGGAAAAGGAAGAGGGAGAGAGAACAGGGGTGTTGCTTTATTGTGCGGGCTAAAATGCAGTCTAAAAATGGGTATGCCTGTAATTGTGTTTAATAATAGAGACATTAAAAAAAAAAAGAGGGAAGAAAATAATTAACAAGCAGCCAACCAATATTTCATTTAAACCTGTAAATACGTGTGATGTAGTACTGATAAGAGTGTATATTTTGTGTATTTAAAGTGGAGAGTTCTATGAATGTTAATTAAGTCTACTTGTTCCGGATCTGAATTCAAGTCCTGAATATCGATGTTAACTTTCTGTCTCATTGATCTGTAAGTCTCCCACTATTATTGTGTGGGAGTCCAAGTCTCTTTATAAGTCTTATATATCTGGGTATTTCTGTATTGGGTGCATATATATTTAGGATCTTTAGCTCTTCTTGTTACATTGATTCTTTTATCTTTATGTAATATCCTTCTTTGCTTCTTTTGATCTTTGTTGCTTTGAAGTCTACTTTATCAGCAAAAATTGCAACTCCTGCTTTCTATTTATTTATTTTTGCTTTCTATTTGGTTGGTAAATTTTTCTCCATCCCTTTGTTTTGAGTCTTTGTGTATCCTTGCATGTAAGATGGTTCTGGATGTAGCATACCAATGGGTCTTGGCTTTTTTTTGCCTGTCTGTGTCTTTGGATTGGGGGATTTAGTTGATTTGAATTTAGAATTAATAACAATATATATGAGTTTGATGCTGTCATTTAATGTTGGCTGGCTGTTTTGCCCATTAATTGATGCAATTTCTTAATTATGTTGATGTTCTTTATTTTTTGGCATTTTTCAGAAAGGCTGATAATGGTTGTTCCTTTCTATTTGTAGTGGTTCTTTCAGAAGCTGTTGTAAAGCAGGCCTGGTGGTGATGAAATCTCTGAGTGCTTGCTTGTTCACAAAAGATTTTATTTTTCCTTCGCTTATGAAGCTTCGTTATAGATTTATCAATCTGTGGTCTTTATAATTACTGTCTTTATAGTTGGGTTTCTGAATGGACGTCCAATTTGTTGTTGATTCCCAGCGCTAGAATCTGAGCAACCCACTGCGCCGGCCAAAACAGCGGCTTTAAGATTGATGGTGCTTTTCTGACTCTGCACCAAGAGCCGCCGCTCCAAGGCAGCGGCAAAACCGCCTCACCGGCCTCAAGAGTCACCCTGGTGACACGTGGGGCTCCTCCGCTGGGAATCTCCGATTTTTACACTTAAACCCACTATATCAATGGTTCTCAAACTTTAGTGAGCATCAGAATCACCCAAAGGACTTGTTATAATGCAGATTCCACTCCAGAGTTTCTGTTTCAGTCTGTCTGGAATGGGGCTCAAGAATTTACATTTATAATAAATACAGGTTCCTAAGTATGATGCTTTATGCTGCCAGTGTACCATCCTGTAACAATCAGCAGAGTAAACAAAAAGGTGGTAAGCAGAGAGTCAGAAAATAGAATGGGCCAGGTGTGGTGGCTCATGCCTGTAATCCCAGCACTTTGGGAGGCTGAGGTGGGCAGAGCACCTGAAGTCAGGAGTTCGAGACCAGCATAGACAACATGGCGAAACCCCGTCTCTACTAAAAATACAAAAGCTAGCTGGGCGCAGTGGTGGACACCTATAATCCCAGCTACTCAGGAGGCTGAGGCAGGAGAATTGCTTGCACCTGGGAGGTGGAGGTTGCAGTGAACCCAGATTGCACGATTGCACTCCAGCTGGGAGTGCATTATATACATAATGTCATTGAACTATACACTTCTAAATGGTTAAATGGTAAATGTTAAGTGTATGTTACCTCAGTGAAGAAAATAGAGGTAAAGTGTTGAAAGAATGCACATTAGTGAAGGAATCACACTCATGGGATGAATTTCAGTACAATGGAAGCTTGGTTCCTAACAGGAACATACTGGTATGTGGCCCAGGGGATCCCTGTCCTAGACCACTCTATTTGCTGTGGCTCTGCCTTCCAGTCTGTTTCTATCCCATTACTGTGTTTTAGATTTTTCATAGTCCTTGCTAGTTCTTCTGCCACGAATGCTTTTCTCCCAAATGGAAGACACTGCAAGAATGACAGATTCTGGCATTATTGGAGTAGCAGCAGTAGAAACATAAAGAGATATTTGTTTGGCTGTGGCATGATTAAAATGCACAGGGGAATTGGGGTGGGCGGGGGGCCGGGGTAGAAGAAAAAAAAAAAACTTAGATGCTGTCCTTGGTCCTGAAACAGCAGTACCTGCCAGCGAGTGGCTATCTTACCTATCCCAAGAATCTGGTAGCTCTTTTTCTAGGGCTTAGACTTTCGTTTTCACCCTTTTACCAAAAAATGTTGTAGCTTTTAGTGTCTTCAACAAAAAAATCAAATCATGGTAATAATTTACAATTTACCTAGCCAATTCCATGTATTTTGACAGTTGTATAGGTTTCTACTTAGAAACATTTTTTTTTCCTTTTCCCACTAGAAAGACAAGGGGGTACATGCCCCCATTCCCACTCCATCCCAATCCTAAGATTATGCATTTGAAGGTCAGTTTATGTGAAGCATCACTTAGACCTTCCAAGCGACTGTGATGAGAGAGATGAGGGCAACATGGAATTGATGATGGCTAGCAGGTCTCGGCTAAGATGTCACTCCTCAAAGAGGCTTCCTAGAGTCCCCAACCTTTTTGGCACCAGGGATCAGTTTCATGGAAGACAGTTTTTCCATGGACAGGGGAATGAGGGTAGGGATGGTTTCAGGATAAAACTGTTCCACCTCAGATCATCAGGCATTAGATTTTCATAAGGAGCACGCAACCTAGATCCCTGCATGTGCAGTTCATGATAGGGTTCATGCTTCTGTGAGAATCTAATGCCACTGCTGATCTGACAGGAGGTGGAGCCATCAGGCTGTAATGCTGGCTTCCTCACCTGCTGCTGTCCTCCTGCTGTGCAGCCTGGTTCCTAACAGGCCATGGACCAGTACCGGCTACCTGGCCCAGGGGTTGGGGATCCCTGTCCTAAACCACTCTGTTTGCTGTGGCTCTGCCTTCCAGTCATTTTTAATCCCATTACTGTGTAATACTTTCTTCATAGCCCTTGCTAGTTCTTCTGCCATGAATTCTGTTCTCTCAAATCTTTGCAAGACTCACTTCTTTCACTTCACTTAGTTCTTACCACATTTTCAAAATGAGCATTTACTTTCATTCTTTATAACATTACACTTTTATTTTTCTTCAAACACATATCCCTCTCAGCTAAAAAAGCGCAAACGATTTGGATAGGCATTTCACCAAAAAGGTATATAAATGGCCAGTAAGCAAATGAAAGATGTCCAACATCATTAGGCAATAGGGGAAATATAAATAAATATCATAAAACCTACTTCACACCTACTGTGATAGCTATAATCAAATAACCAGATAATAGCAAGTGTTGGTGAGGATGTAAAGAAATGGAAACCCTCATAAATTGCTGATGCGAATGTAAAATTGTACAGTTGCTTTATACCCAGGGAAGGAATTGCTGAACCCTATGGTAATTCTTTTAACTTCTTGAATTTGGGAGTTCCTTTAAAAGTTAAATATAGGGTTACCATATCAGCCAGCAATTCCACTCCTAGGTATGTACCCTTGATAATTGAATACATGTGTCAACACAAAAATGTGTACACAAATGTTCACAGCAGAATTACTCACAATAGCCAAAAGTAGAAACAATCCAAATGTCCATCAACTGATTAATGGGTAAATAAAATGTGATGCATCCATACAGTGGAATATTATCTGGCAAATAAATGGAATGAAGTATTGCTTCATGCTACAATGTGGATAAAACTTGAAAACACTATGCTAAGTAAGGAAGCCAGACATATTGTATGATTCCATCCATATAAAATGTTCAAAATAGCCGAATAACAGAAAGTGGATTGCTTGCCAGGGACTGACTTCTTTTTGGGGTCAAAAATTATTCTGGAATTAGACAGCAGTGACAGTTCTGCAACTTGATAAACATACTAAAAAACCACTGATTTTTTTTTTTTTTTAAAGATGGAATTTCGCTCTGTCACCCAGGCTGGAGTGCCGTGGTGCAGTCTTGGCTCACTGCAACCTCCGCCTCCTGGGTTCAAGTGATTCTCCTGCCTCATCCTCCCAAGCAGCTGGGAGTACAGGTGGGCACTACCACGCCTGGCTGATTTTTTTTGTATTTTTAGTAGAGACAGGGTTTCACCATATTGGTCAGGCTGGTCGTGAACTCCTAACCTCAGGTGATCCGCCCACCTCAGCCTCCTAAAGTGCTGGGATTACAGGCATAAGCCACTGCGCCCAACCCAAAAACTACTGATTTTTATACTTAAAAAGGTATTTTTCCTTTAAAAAAGCAAGCATAAACAACCACTTATCTGTCCCTGAAATACACACTCTCTGTGAGTAATCCTCATGAGAATGAGGACAAAACCCACAGAGGGACTATGTCAGAATCACTTGTGGACCTTCACCAGGATATAAACTCCATGACAGCAGAGACATCTCTTGTTAATTCACCGTATAGCACAACAATTACTGGCACATAGTAGGTACCTAATAAAAATTTCTGAATTAATGAGGGACTAAAAGAGGAAGATAAAATATCTGTGTGAAACAATTACAGGATTTTAAAAATTTAATCTTAACTGTGTATTACAATAGAGTTGTGATTTTAGTAAAAGGAAAGTAGATTCTTTTAAAGATTGGCTCTTCTAGCTAAAAAGAAAATTCCAAACCTTAACAGTTTCTAACATAATATAGGAATATATTTTAAACTTGACCACCCTAGGGTTTTCTCTCTATTATAAAAATTACTGTAGTTTACTCTTAGTAATCTTATACAGGGCCATTTTTACTGTATTTATATTATTGAAAAAACAGCTTTTATTCTATAACTTTGTAAACTTGCTCACTAATTGGTGGCCCACTGACTGAAACAAGTCCACTGATATATTTTGTTTGGTCATTAATGTGTTCAAACATTCTTTAAAATGTAAACTCCTATAGGTGAGCCAAATATTCAGTTTGACTCAGTACACTTCATTCTGTTATTGTTGTACAATGGTCTGATTCACAGGCCTAAATGATCTCCCTGGCCCTTTGTATCAGTCACGAAGGTCTAAGTTATGCTTCTGAAACAACCCCCAAATCTCAGTGGTTTAAAACAAAGAAGTCTATATTCTGCTCACATTATGTTGCCATCAGAAGTCAACTAAAGGTCTCAACTCTCAGGTCCTTGTTATCTTTGCTTCAGGACATAGGCTGTCAGGGAAACTACTATCAGAAACATTATTGGTGACTGGCAGCTCAAAAAGAGAGCAGATGATGCCCATGATGGCTTTCTAAGGTTTCCTTGACCAAAGAAGGTCACATATCTGGTAGAGAAATATAATTCTCCCCCAAGGAGAAAAGTGTGGAAAGTTATACAGTCTAACACTTGGAGGAATTTGGATTAAATGTTGAATGCAGTTCATGCCTTTTAATAACATGGCAATATCAAAATCTTTTCTACATGAAAATTATGAAACTTGTGTCAGTTTTTCAAGTATTTTTATGCCCCAACACACATGAAGATTAATGCACTTAGAGCTTTGATTCTCAGTTGAGGCCAAACCCCTGGTTGTGGTGAGTGATGAGTCATAATCTTTATTTTGTTTTGGGGATAGAGATTGAAGGCAGAAAACATAGACTTGAGTTTTATTTTTTATTTATTTTTATTTTAAAATATTGTTAGAAATGGAGTCGTACTATGTTGTCCAGGCTTGAGTGCAGTGGCTGTCCACAGGCGCTCTCATAGCACATTGTGGCCTTGAACTTCTGGGCTCAAGTGATCCCCCCACTGCAGCATCTGGCATAGCTGGGACTACAGGCACGAACCACTGTGCCCGGCTTGAGATTTTATTTTTAAATAAAGGCCCAACACACAGGTGACTCTGGCAAGATGTTCTGGCAACATCTGCTCCAAGATGTTGTGTCCTTATTCCCATAAGGATTACTAATTTAGAGGTTCACAGCTTCCTGAGAATGCACAGATTCAGATAAATAACTAAAGATCAGAATGAAAACGTGACAACCCAGACATCAATGATTAGTAAAAGATTCAGCAATGTTTGTTAGTGAAAAAGTTAAGTACTAGCGCATTTTCAAGTTGAGATGAATAAGTAGTTGGGAAAAGGGCTCAGAGAGAAGACTGGAAATTTCCATTAATTTTCATAAAATAAATGACAGTCATTCAGTTTACAATTACAGAGTTAATATAGATGTTATTACCATCTCCTGCCTGGCAGATAGTGTTTATTACAAGTTAGAACTACATTCCTTCATCTCCTGACCTTCCTAAGGTTTAGGTAAACACTCTTATCAAAAGAGAGAGAAGGGACACAGGTCAGAGGGTAGCATCGTGGTGTCTTTGCTTCTCCAGCCTCACAGACCTAGTCCGAGTCTCATGGAGAGAAAGGACTTAGGAAGCAGTAGAAGCAGCTGGTTTTTTAACTGGGTCTGGTAAAACAGTTGGGCACAAGCTGCAATGCTTGTGTAACCTGGAGGCAAAGTAGAAAACAGATAGGCAGAGGAGTAATCCTTTTTCCAGGTCTGCATAGACTAGAACATGGTGTAGACACAGTGAAGACTGCAAAAACTTTACCTTGCTGGATTGTTATGAATTACCCAATTCAACAGAGTAATTTAAACTAATGATTCTCAACCAGGGACAAGTTTTCCCACATGGGACATTTGGCAATATCTCTCTGGAAACTTATGGTTATCACAACTAAGAGTGTAAGTACTACTGGCATCTGGTGGATAGAGATCGGGGATGCTGCTAAACATCCTACAATGCACAGAACAGCCTCCACAACAAAGAACCAGCCCCAAATGTCAATAGTACCTATATGAGAAGCCCGTATTTAAATGAAAGCACTTGGTACGGCGCCTGGCACTTGTTAAATGCGTAATAAAGGTTGATTTACCATGGGTTGATCTCCTGCTATCCATAAGGTTTTAAATAATAGTCAATACCCTAAAATTACTATATATATACCAAAATTTCTCCATTAAAATATATACTTATTTTTTAAATTGCATTTTAGGTTTTGGGGTACATGTGAAGAACATGCAAGATTGTTGCATAGGTACACACGTGGCAGTGTGATTTGCTGCCTTCCTTCCCTTCACCTATATCTGGCATTTCTCCCCATGCTCTCTCTCCCCAGCTCCCTACCCCCCACTGTACCTCCCCTATTTCCCTCCAACAGACCCCAGTGTGTAGTGCTCCCCTCCCTATGGTGTTCTCATTATTTAACACCCACCTATGAGTGAGAACATGCGGTGTTTGATTTTCTGCTCTTGTGTCAGTTTGCTGAGAATGATGGTTTCCAGGTTCATCTATGTCCCTGCAAAGGACACAAACTCATCGTTTTTGATGACTGCATAATATTCCATGGTGTATATATGCCACATTTTCCCTGTCCAGTCTATCATCGATGGGCATTTGGGTTGGTTCCAGGTCTTTGCTATTGTAAACTGTGCTGCAATGAACATTCGTGTGCATGTGTCCTTATAGTAGAATGATTTATAATCCTTTGGATATATACCCAGTAATGGGATTGCTGGGTCAAATGGAATTTCTATTTCTAGGCCCTTGAGGAATCGCCACACTGTCTTCCACAATGGTTGAACTAATTTGGGGAAAGGATTCCCTGTTTAATAAATGGTGTTGGGAAAACTAGCTAGCCATGTGCAGAAAGCAGAAACTGGACCCCTTCCTGACACCTTACACTAAAATTAACTCCAGATGGATTAAAGACTTAAACATAAGACGTAACACCATAAAAACCCTAGAAGAAAATCTAGGCAAAACCATTCAGGACATAGGCATAGGCAAGGATTTCATGACCAAAACACCAAAAGCATTGGTAACAAAAGCCAAAATAGACAAATGGGACCTAATCAAACTCCACAACTTCTGCACAACAAAAGAAACAGTGATTAGAGTGAATCGGCAACCAACAGAATGGGAAAAAATTTTTGCAGTTTACCCATCTGACAAAGGGCTGATATCCAGAATTTACAAAGGACTAAAACAGATTTACAAGAAAAAAACAAGCCCATTCAAAAGTTGGCGAAGGATACGAAAAGACACTTTACAAAAGAAGACATACATGAGGCCAACAAACATATGAAAAAATGTTCATCATCACTGGTCATTAGAGAAATGCAAATCAAAACTACATTGAGATACCATCTCACACCAGTTGGAATGGCGACCATTAACAAATCTGGAGACAACAGATGCTGGAGAGGATGTGGAGAAATAGGAACACTTTTACACTGTTAGTGGGAGTGTAAATTACTTTTTTTTTTTTTTTTTGAGACGGAATCTCATTGTGTCACCAGGCTGGAGTGCAGTGGCACAATCTCAGCTCACTGCAACCTCTGCCTCCTGGGTTCAAGCAATTCTCCTGCCTCAGCCTCCTGAGTTGCTGGGACTACAGGTGCATGCCACCATGCCTGGCTAATTTTTTGTATTTTAGTAGAGACGGGGTTTCACCATGTTCACCAGGATGGTCTCAATCTCCTGACCTCATGATCCACCCACCTCAGCACCCCAGAGTGCCAGGATTACAGGCATGAGCCACTGCGCCTGGCTTACAAGATGTACTTTTTAAAAAATCACTTTTTAAATTTCTTAAATTGGTATGAGATGTAATAATTTATTTAGTTTCTCCTAAGAAGCTGTTACCAAATCATGGTGCATATCAGTGGTTGGCATCTTAAAGTCCTGAAGAAGGGCCAGAAGCTGTGGCTCATGTCTTTGGCTCATGTCATCCCAGCACTTTGGGAAGCTGAGGCAGGTGGATTACTTGAGGCCAGGAGTCCGAGACCAGCCTGGCCAATACAGCAAAACCCAGTTTCTACTAAAAATACAAAAATTAATCAGGCATGGTGGTGGGCACCTGTAGAGGCTGAGGCATGAAAATCAATTGAACCCAGGAGGTGAAGGTTGCAGAGAGCTGAGATAATGAGATGGTGCCACTGCACTCCAGCTTAGGTGACAGAGTAAGATTCTGTCTCAAACAAACAAACAAAATGAAAGAAGAAAGAAAGAGAGAGAGAGAAGAAAAGAAAGAGAAAGAAAGAAAGAGAGAGAGAGAAAGAAAAGAAAAAGAAAGAAAAGAAAGAAAGAGAAAGAAAGAAAGAGAGAGAAAGAAGGGAAGGAAGGAAGGAAGGAAGGAAGGAAGGAAGGAAGGAAGGAAGGAAGGAAGGAA
>NW_022436942.1:48182115-48270373 GCF_009761245.1 Sapajus apella
GAAGGAAGGAAGGAAGGAAGGAAGGAAGGAAGGAAGGAAGGAAGGAAAAGAGAAAAAGAGAAAGGAAGGAAAAGAAAAGAGAGAGAAAGAAAAGAAAAAAAAGAAAAAGAAAAGAAAGAAAAAGAAAGAAAGAAAGAGAAACAAAGAAAAGAAAGAAAAAGAAAGAAAGAGAAACAAAGAAAAGAAAGAAAGAGAAAGAAAGAAAGAAGTCTCCTGAAAAAGCTAAGCTTCTAGGCTTCTATTACCTGTATTAGATCAGGTATTTTCAAAATACTACCTGGAACATGCTAAAGTAACCTATTCATATATTAGCTGGCTTCTTATCACCAGTTACATAATCATTAATCGACGGTTCTGCTGCTGACTAATCCTGCTGTCAAATTCTGCACATATTAATCTTTCTCTGTGATGAGTATTCAGAACAAAAGAAAATAAAAAACATTAGTTTTGGTAGAAATCCTAGAGAGCAAGTGTTTCTCCTTTCTTTTAGAGATGAGAAACCAAAGGTCCATGAAGGCTTATTGACTGGCCCAACTCTTCAGCTAGTCAGTGACAAAGCAACACCTCCAAGTCAAGGATCCAGAATTCCAGTTCAGGTCTGCTCCTCAAATAACTGCAAATGT
Source organism: Sapajus apella (assembly GCF_009761245.1). Lineage (NCBI taxonomy): Eukaryota > Metazoa > Chordata > Mammalia > Primates > Cebidae > Sapajus > Sapajus apella. Next base: position 48,182,739 of record NW_022436942.1, read on the forward strand.
GTAATCCTTATTCCAATTGCACTTAGCAAGGGGTTGTTACTCTTTATTCATTTATGTGACTAGTGATACTTTCTATGGAATATGATTTTGGTCCTCAGGCTATGTTTACATATTAATTCCATCAATGTTATTGAACGTCCTACTGTGGGCTAGGTAGTATGTTAGGTACTGTACTTATAAAGATATGTAAAATGAGTACAAGGGTAAAAACCTCACTTACCTTCTAGGCATAAGTGGATAACAAAACTGACTGAGTTAGGGTTGCCAAATACAATATAGGGTGCCTTAACTGAATTGCATGAGTTGCATCAGACCCGCTTATACTAAAAAATAAAAAAATAAAATCATTGTTCATCTCATCTTCACATGTAAACAGGATTCTTGCATTTGTATTTGCTAAATTCGGCAACCCTAGTTAGCTGGGAACTGGGGAGAGCTGGAAAGTACATGCTTCATCTAAAGGGAGCAGCAGCTACCTCTCTTCCCCACCCCCTCTCCGGAATTGTTGTCACAAGGCATGCAGCCCCAGTGAACTCCTTGAAATTATCATGATAAGCTCGAAATCCAGAACTCTAGTTAAAATCTCCCTAATTTTAAAAGTTGTAAACTGACTTGAAAAAATTTTAATAAGTGTTGACTCACCACATAAAGACTATGTGGGCCAAAGGGAAAAAAAAGGAAATCAAGTCTGTGGATTTTGATGGTGTTTAAGCAAGTTCCAAAATAAGACTTCTCTTTCTCACCCAAATGTGGAACCAGTTCAGCCATACAGGTTTCAGGCAGACTAAGGTCAAAATGTCAGCTTCAATACTGATGATGTAACCATAAAGGATTTGGCTTAAGTGTACAACGAAATAGGCTTTCTAGAAAGCTCCCAAATTGAACAACCCTCCTCCCCACAAATCCAGCCCTTCACCCCAGCAAGGCAGAGCTATCCCTCCAGTCAAGAGAGCAAACTAGAATTTTCCCCTCCTTGCAGATAACACAGGTATGAAGAGAGGGGGGAGCAGCAGAGGCAGAGCTGTGTGTACCTGGTTCCTTCTTCCAGACTTTCCAGATAACTCTGCAGGAGGACAAGGAAAGCCAAAAGAGAGAGGCCAGGATTGTTACTCCTGGAAAATGCCTCCATATAGAAACCTGAGCCAGAGAAGAAGTCATTTGCCTCCCTAACCACTTGGTCCATGAGTTCCTAGTTTTGTCCATCTGACTCAGTCGCTGACTTTTAAAGTCAAGTGCATCAACATGCTACCAATACTTTGATGAACATCTATACAGGATCCATCTCTATAGCAGTGAATTCCACCTGGGTTAAAGTATGCATGTAAGTCAGGATGCTACAGAGGAAGGACTCTGCTTTTTTTGTCTGTTTCTGCTGAGGCCTCCACACATTACATGGTCAGTGCTCTTTGTTCTATGGGAAGGGCTAGAATACCTAAACACGACTTTCAAGAAGGGAGTAACAAACCAGTTTTGTGGCTTTCAGCAAACATCCATCTCAAAGGTGAGTTTGGAAATCATGGGGAGAATGTCAGTGTGTTTTTGTGTCTCAGGCCTACTTCCCACACCCATGGGGGAAGGGTGGGACTTATCTCTCTCTTCCCTCAAGCGTGCTAAGAGGAGATTAGGCTATGTTTGAGATAAGTACCTGGAGCACAGTGACAGCTATGCCGCTCATGCCTGTGAAATCAAAAGGCAAGAGGCTGTGGCTGGCTGGCTGCTCTGAGGGCAGAGAGAAGAGACCAGACTGCTCTCAGAACAGACTGTTCTCCCACTGATGAAGGGGACAGAGATGCATGAGTGCTTCTCCAGGACTGGATGTGAGCTGCATGGGAGAAAAAGAGTGCAGGCCTGCAGCCTGGGAAAACCCAACAGGAAGATGGATCTACAGGGCTCCAGGAGCTGAGAAAGGAATAAAAACGACATAGAGAGAAAAGTGCATTGTCCACATCATAGGGAACACAGTTGCATGTGCCCAGTGAGGTCCACAGAGAACCCACAGAAGTGCCCATGAGAACAGTTCTCTCTGGGACTCAAACCCAGGAGGAGGGAGAGGTGCTTTTAAACATGCAAAGAGAGGGAACCATCATCATATTACATTGTAGTGTCCACATGAATAAGACCCTGACTTGCCTCATATCTCTTCTCATTCCTCTGCTTTAATCCAGGAGGAACCAGACACCTCTTAGTAAGTGAAGAAAGAGGAGAAAATAGGTAAAAAGCTACTATTCCCCATGTTAGATGAGGAAGTAGAAACATTTTCCTCCCGCACCCAACACCCACTGTAGCTTTTAGTGGCTGGAGTCAGGAGAGAAGAGAAGCTTCCGTGCTTTCGTGCTAAATAAATTTCAGAATTTTGACTATGACATAGAAATGGATATTTTAATTACTGAAATAAAACTATTTTGTAATTAGAGGTGACTGGAAGACATTTTATTCTCAGCAGAAGAAGAGATAAGGATAGGACCTTCCCTCCCCCTTGGACCCCGCCAAGGTTTTATCCAGAAGTGGGGAAGAAGCAGCCCTTTAGGAGGGTTTGAATGAGCAGAATAAAGGAAGAAGTTGTCTTCTAATTGCACTTTATGAATGTTGCTTTTTTGTTAACATAAATGTCGCATATATTTTTAGCTGGTGTAACAAAAACCCATCTCAAGCTGGCTTGCATAACAGCTTTGGGCACAGTCTGATCAAACTCCGAGTTCTGTTTGCTAGTGATCCTCCTGACTCTGCCCTCTCTCCATGCTAGTTTCTTCCTCATACTGACGTTCCTCTTGGTGACCAGATGCTTACCATCAGCAGATGCAACTCTGCTCCCTGGTAACTTCTGAAGGCGGGAGCATAGATACCAACCACAGAACAAAGCCCTGCAATTTCCCACTGAGTAGAACACCTATGAAGAAGTGTTGGCCATTTCCCTATGGCCAGGGAAATATCATGTGCTGGTTGTATTAAGCCTGTATCAATCAATCCAGTCAATGGGACATAGTTAAACTATCCCAGACCCTGCATAGACACTAGAGAAAATGTGAATCCAACCCAAATGTAAGACTGCTACTCAATAGCACAGAAATGGCATGGATGTCAATGAGAAGGGAAAAAATAATGTATGTGAAAGGAGATGAGGAAGGACTGAATAGAAGACACGGCCTTTGAATTGAAGCGTTTAATGAGGAAAGGAGATTGAGATTGTATGGGGGACAGGGTGGAGGGCAGGTTGTAAAGAGGACAGGGAAAATGTAAAGATGCTGTGGATATAAGAATTAATGGGAGAATCATGGGCTGCAAAGCAGCAGGATTATATAATAGAAACTGTAAGTAGTATTTATTGGAACACAGGGTACTGGGGAGATGGAGGAAAGATGAGACTGTTAAGGAATTTAGACACAGTATGTAGTAGCTGGCAGGAAACAGATGACACTCTCAAACAAGGTAGTTGAGGAGAGCTAATAAAGGGACTATTTACCAAGGTGAAGATAGGATTAAGAGACAGCAAACTGGCAGATCAGCCTGGTCAAGAGAGCAAACTAGAATTTTAGTAGAGACAAAAATACAATTTTATTTTGTATTTTTAGTAGGGGCTAGCAACAGCAGGAAATCATTTCTGTCCCTAGGTCTGAAGAGGGAACCAGGGGAGCCAACACCAAGGAACCAGAGATCTTACAGTCTGCACATCAGCATGATAGGAGCCATGGTCTTTAGTAAAGGGATCGTGCCTACTCTTAGCAGCCTGGCTTGGAGGGGCCTGGGGAAATAGTGCCCCAGCCTCTCTCCTCTTCTTCAATATGGATGAGTTCCATTAGTTAAATCAAACTGGAAGTTGGAGACAAAAGGAGTCTATCTATACAAGTCAGTACCCTGGATCTCAGAACAGAGGAAAAGGGGGGTAAAATGTATATCTAGAGGGACAAACAGAAAACACTCGGCACAGAAGGAGGAACAAACATTTGGAAGAACAAACAGAAAATGTCAGAAAACATTCTGTCCTGGGTCCTGGGACGTCATGGAAGGTTTTGAAGTTAGGAGCACCGCTATCCTCTAGGGGGAGCTCAAGGATTTTTCTCCACTCATCCCCCAAGGCTACGTATCAAAAGAAGGTCGGAGTAAAGACTTCAAGGAAAGAGCCCTCTGCTAAAGGAAGAAGCCTGGAGAAGTAAAGGGATGATCCTGGAATTGGAAATCTACCCTTTGCACTTCAATTTACTGTATTTGCATTGATTTGCAAGAATAATAATTAAAATAATCAAAGCTAAAACTATTTACCATATGCCAAGTTCTTGACTCATTTAGCACAGCTCTTTGGAGGTAAGCACCATTGAAATCCTCACCTTCTAGATTAAGAGGCTGATAGAACCTGGATGTGAGCCCATTTACAATGGACCACTCTCTGCTCTGTTTCACTCCCATGCTGCTGGTTTAATTAGCTGGGTCAAAGGTTGCCTTTGCTTAGAAGGCCTAACAAAACCTGAGCAGAGTCCATGGAAAAGGAGACATGAAAAGGGAGAGATTTCATGGTAATATTTGTGTTCATTTAACAATTTGAAGCACATATTTCATAACGGGGCACTTACAACCTGCCAAGCTCTGAGCCAGGTGCAGGATATCCGAGGGAACTAGGAGACAGGCACTACTAAGAGCGTGAGTGAGTGCATTTGAGTCCTGGGTCTGCTACCTGTGTGACCCAAGAAAAGGCACTTAAATCATTTAACTGTCTGTTTCTTCATCTTTAACATATAGATCTTTTAAAAATACATGGCACTTGGAACAATACCGGGCAGATTGTTAATGTGAGAGCTGTGAGCTGCTGTTCTTACAACACAATGTCAGCCCTTGAAGCTCTTACAGTAGATGTAAAGATGGAGATGAGTAGGATCTAACTCTTGGCCAAGTGCACAGGAGCTAACAAGGCCACCCACCCTGCTACTTACTTCAGCAAGACTTAAGGAAACAAGGGCAAAAGGAGCTCCAGAGGCTTTTCTTGATCTAGCTCAGCTTTTGAGTTTGGGGCCAAAGCTCTAATTCAGGAGTATTAGCAAGGTTCTTGTCTGGGGGCATTCCAGCTCTGATCAATTGATACCGGCTGCCTGAACCATGTGTTAAAAGAGATCTCAGACTGCATGAAAAATTAATGAGAAAGGATGCCTTGTGAGATAAGTGATGTCTGCCATTGATTGAGGGTGGAGAGGAGGAGTGGTGGTTCTAGAACAATGTCCTTTTACCTAGAATGTCCCTACAGTAGGAGCAGCTGGGCAAGACTCAGAGGTCCTGATTATAATCACAGATTAACGTGACCAACTATCCCAGTTTGCCTAGGACTGTTCCAGTTTTAGCACTGAAATTCCTGCAACCCAGAAAACCTCTCATTCTTGGGAGCATCCCAATCAGCTTTGCAGGTTTTCTCTATCTGACAATACCTTTAAAAAAAAAAAGAAAAAAAAAGAAAGAAAAAGAAACACTATGAGCTCTGACTAGTAGAGAATACTCTTTTTGTATTGGCCAATTTCAGCCTGTGAAAATGAGTCTTATTCTGGCCTGTATATGCCAGCCACATACCCTCAAATTTCCCTCCACTTCACAATAGCTAACCTCCATACCTCTTTCCTTTCTCAGCTATTCTTCCTGCTGTATCCATTGAAGCCTTAGTAGGAAACAGATGGCACCATCAAAGGGTTTAGCTGAAGAGAATTTCATGCAGGGATTATTTACAGAGGCGTGGGCAGGGTTAATGGAACCAACAAGAGCTGGGGAGACAGTCAGGGATTAGCTCTTACCACAGGAGGTCTGCAGAGACAAGGGGAGGGGATGCTGTTACCAGCCTGGCAAGAGCTGAAACTGCAGGAGAGGTCACTGGGGCTGGGAGCTGGAGCTTCTGTGTCAACTGTGGTGAGGCAGGGAGGAAAGAGGAGGAGGGCATGAAAATCCTTGGCCTGGCTCTCCTCCTGCCCTCTGGCCTCTTGCCAGTGGTTTCTTGCCAGAGGGCAAGGAAAAGCAAATGAAACAACAGGTCTAGTAGAGGTCAGCCTCCCAGGCCACAAAGCATGACAGGAAAGGGCAGAGAACAGGTCTAAGAATAACCAGCCCAGGCCAGCCTATTGTCACTCAGCTTCCATTCTAGTCTTTTACTTAGCCAGAGAAACTCAGGTTCTCCAAACAGGGAAAACATAGTCTCATAGCTACTGTATCACTGAATGGTGATGGAGTTCAGTCATATGACTTCCTGGAACCTAAACTGTAACTTTAATCACCACCAGGATGCAAGGCAGCAAAGAAAGGTAAAAAAAGAAATAACTATCATACTACAGACCTACAGCCCCACATCTAAGCAGTTCTTTTTTTTTTTTTTGAGATGGAGTCTCACTCTGTCACCCAGGCTGGCATGCCGTGGTGCAATCTTGGCTCACTGCAACCTCTGCCTCCTGGGTTCAAGTGATTCTCCTGCCTCAGCCTCCTGAGTAGCTGGGATTACAGGCACCTGCCACTATGCCTGGCTAATTTTTTGTATTTTTAGTAGAGACGGGGTTTCACCATGTTGGCCAGGCTTGTTTCAATCTCCTAACCTTGTGATCCGCCTGCTTCAGCCTCCCAATGTGCTGGAATTATAGGCGTGAGCCACTGTGCCTGGCCCTAAGCAGTTCTAATCTAATAATTCTGACTTCCTCCTTCCAGCACTCATTCCATAATCTTTACCCTCACCTAGCACCTTGACAGTTAAGGTGTCTTACCTGATGGGGTGAGCCACACTTTTCTTGCCATAGGATCTGGGTGGTTCCATCTTTGTTGAGTTGCTGCTGTTTCTTATTAACCATTGCTGTGGGGCATGGAAGTGCAATGAGTCCCATGGGCTCCAGATACAGTGTTGTTCTCATGTGATAGCAACAATCCTAATTTCTCCTTGATAATCAAAATTAATCATACCAGTCCATACAAACACCCAATCCTCTGCCTTTGATCAGTGTCGCGAACAGCCTGAAATGTTGAAGGGGCATTCTCAGTGTTTCCTAGTAGAAATATATCTCCCTATTTGGCACAAGAACCTCATGGCCATTAGATGCAATGTTTTAGAGGCAAGAAGACAGTATTATTGAAGTGGGTTATTACCCATCCTGAGTTCCCAGAGCCATATATTCAACACCCTGTATCAACCACTGATCTGACCACTTAAAGGACAGCACCCCAACTTCACAAAATGTTGTCTTCCAGCAGGCTCCATAAGTGAGCCTTTGACAGGACATTTCATCATTCCATCAATCTAGCTGCTTCTAGGTAAGAACAATAAATTCCATTATTTGAGCCTAATAACAGCTGTTTCACTGTAAATGAGTTCCTTGATCAGTGACAATGCTGTAACACCACGGGGATGAATAAGGCAGTCTATCAACCACATATGGTAGTGCTGGCAGAAGCATCATGCATAGAAAAGGGAAGTTACTCTCCAGTATACGTAATTATTCCCATGAAGACAAATTCCTGTCCCTTTCATAACGAAGTGGTCCAATATTATTAACTTAGATGGCTGATACTCCCAGAAAATGGTGCCAAATAAGGATTAGGGTTGCCTTCTGTTTTAGAAATCTGGGCACTTAGCAGTGACAGTGGCAGATCAGCTGTGATGAGAAGTCCATGTTTGTTTGTTTGTTTCATTGCCTCTGTTCCTATTCCCATGGCCACTTTGTACATTAGTATGCTCAGCTGCTTTAACAAAACACCATAAACTGGGTTGTTTATAAACAACAGAAATGTATTTCTCACAATTCTGGAGGCTGGGAAGTTCAAGATCAAAGTGCTAGCAGACTCTGTGTCTGGTAAGAGCCTGTTTCCTGGTTCATAGAGGGCCGCCATCTGTGTCTTCGTATAGTGGAAAGGGCTATGCAGCTTTCTGGGATTTCTTTTATCAGGGCACTAATCCTATTCATAAGGGCACTGCCCTGGGGACTTAACTCCCAAAGGCTTCACTTCCTAATACCATTCACTAATTGGTGATTAAGTATTCACATACAAGATTTGAAGGGACACAAATATTTAGACCATAGCAGCCAGGGAAGGAGGCTCACTACAACCAAGGGATAGGTCATCTTGACCACCTCTTCATTTAGCCTTCTGTGCAGTGGATGTCCTCTGGGGGAACATTTATATGCTACTCATATACCCTCAAAGACTTTTTAGACGTCTATGATATAACTTCCCCTTAGGTGGTCTTGGCACCAACCTTCCAGGTCCCTGATAATTTGACCAACCCATTAGCCTCTTCCAGTCATTTGTGTATTTCAGGAAACCTCAGCTTATCCATTCTTTTATGTCACTGGCCAACCAGATGTACTTCCCGAAGTTCTGTGCACTGGAAGATTTCCCTATAGCTTTCAGAGCCACCCCAGATGGATAATTCTTAACCAGACCAGGCCACTGTCCCCCTCTTTTCTCATCAAATGGTTATAGGGAATACCCGGGGAGAACAGAGGTATGGTTTGAGGGAAAGGCGGGAAGCAGTAAGAAGTCTGACTCATCTGCTTATGTGGAGAAGAGAAGCGCTGAGAATAGATCTCAGAGTGTGAGCGGATAAAGAATAACAGCTCACCCACGTCTGTGCATTTCTTTACCCTTAAGTTTAAGTGAAATGGTTCTTCATCAAGCTTCTTCTCACTTTGTATAAGAAAATCCTTATAGATATAACAGCATCAATATTACAAGCCAATAAAGCAACAAAGAAATAGCTTAGCCCTTGACATATATTTCTGATAAGTAATGTATTTCACGGTCCTTCCTAAATGTACATGAGCTAGAAGTAGATATATCCAACATCTATACTTAATTGATTTTTTCCAGAAAGTCTGTCTTGGAGTGTGAGCTTCTGATAAATTCCTTCTGTTTGTGCTTCTGAAAAACAAGTTCAATTTTTACGTTGCCTTTGTCAGTGATGGAGGAAATCAGATAATTTTTTTTACAGTTTTTTTATATAAGCATTATTGAAACTATTGAAATCTGAGTATGGTGTTTTAAAAACCAACTGTATTAAACTAATTTGCAATACTAGAAGTCAGGAAGGGAAGCACGAGGGGGCATCTAGGGGCTGGTAATGTTGTGTTTCCTCCTCTGGGTATTGGTTACCTGAGTGAATTCTTTTTGTGAAATTACAACAAGCTGTGCACTGATGACATTTTACTTTTCTATACGTGTATTCTTCTTCAATAAAAAAAAAATGAAATGTGCTCCATATAATGATGACCTTTTGGCAAAAATTTCCTTGAACTAGAAACTAGATGACAAAATTTTATGAAATGCTGCATAATTAGTGCATTCTTCTGGCTAAACAGCCCATCAAAAACACTTATTAAAGACCTAGAATTATTGAAGATCTAAGAATGCAACAAATTGCGTTAGATATAGCTGATAGTCTAGTGGGGAGGACATTTCACAGAACAATCAATTCATTCACAAAACAAAACACTGAACACTTACTATGTGTCAGACACTAGTCTATATGCTTGAAGTTCCATGAGTAAGCAAAGCACTCCATGTCCTTGTACAACTGATGCCTAGTGAGGGAAGACAGCCAGCCAGTTAACAATAAACAATGAGTAAATTATATATGTTAGACGTGATCAGGGATGCTCAAGAAAAAGAGCAGGGTGGGGGAGCATTGCGGGGAAGTTTGCAGTTTTAAATAGGATGTTCAGATCAACATCACTAAGAAGGTAGTATTTATGCAAAGGTATAAAGAAGAAGATATTGGCCACATGTGTAGCTGGGGAAGAGAATCCAGGCAGAGGGAATAGTGAGGCAGGAGAGAACCTGACAAGTTCAAGGCAAAAAAGCCAGTGTGATTAAAACAAAGTGAGAAAAGAGAAAAGCAGTTGAGGTGAGGCCAGGGAATCAATGGGCGGAAGGAGAATTCTAGTGTCCTGCAAGATTTCCATTTTCACTTTCGATGAAATGGAGGCACCATTGCAGGAATCGGGCCAGAGAGTGGCATGAGTTGACAAATTTTGAAAGGATCTTGCGGCTGCAAGAGGAGAAATAATCCAGGTGAAAAATGATGGTAGCTTGGACTGGACTGATAGCAGTGGACATGTAAATAATGGTCAGAGTTTGAGATTATTTTGAACATTGAGCCAACAAAATTTGTTGAAGGATTGGATATGAGACAAGGAAAGAGAAAAGTCACACATGATTCTGAAGTTTATCCCTGAACAAGGTGAAGCTGTCATCGACTCAGCTTCAGATCGGGAAGAATGTGGGCAGAGGAGGATTGGGGAGGAAGATTAGAAATTCAGTGTTGAGCACATTAGGTTTGAAATGTCTATCAGACAGTCTAATAGAGAGGACAAGTAGGGAGTTAAGTAGAAGAATTTAGAGTTTAGAATAAATGTGTGAATACAAATGTAAATTTCACATTAATAGACATAGAGATTATATTTATAAGATTAGATAACACAGAAGAGAGTATAAAATAGAGACGAGAACTAAGTCCTGGAGCACTCCAAGAGAAGCACCCAATAATACAGAAAGAAGGAACAGCCAGTTCCATCCCAGAGTATTTCAAGTCTGCAATAGGACTAGTTGACTTAACACAACTTGCCACTGTAATAATTACCTACCAGGAAAATAAGTCCAAGGATATTTTTCCAGTTTCTATGCCAAGCCATGATCATGATTAATTGCATAGTACCTGGCACATGGTAAGAGCTTCCTAATTATTATAAATTGTTGAATGAATTATTTCAGCACTCTGGGAATAAGCCAAAATCTCTTGAGACTTGCAGGCCTGATATTTGAAATACATTTAGGATCCTTCCTCTTGGGCCCTCCAAGAATATTGAGGACCAGATATATCAAGGTAACCTACCTGGAACTGAACTGGAAGTCAGCAGGCTACTTCATGCAAATCATCTGTTTTTCCTTCCTAATCAATTCTGGTTTTTTTTTTTTTTTTTTTTGGCTGTTGTTGTTGTTTTGTTTTGTTTTTGTTTTTGTCCTTGAACATCTATACTTCTGCCTCAGAGCCTTTGGACTTGACGTTCTCTTAGTCTGGATCATTTTCCCTTTGAATAGCTCGTCTCTCTTTACTGAAGCCTCAGTTTAAATTCACTTCTTCAGAGAAGCCTACAACCACCGTTGATCACTAGTGATTATTGTTTGGCCTCAGCCTACACTAGTCTCTTCCACTTATCTTTCTCTTTATACCACTTACTACCACCTGCCCTTCTATGATATTTATTTGGTTGGTTGGTTATCCTCTGATTCTCCCACTAAAAGACAGTCTCCCTGAGACAGGGATTTCTTTTGTTCTTCTTCCATCCCAATGTATAGATCTAGAACACAGCCTTGCCAATAGCAGGCAACTTGATAAATGTTGGTTTATGAATGAATCCACTTTCTCAGGTCTGGTCCAGATATGACTTAGTTAAATAATCATATGGATTTCTCACCATGTGGAAAGATTATTGTTCAGCATAAGTAAAAGGGAAGAACACGTGATTCCCAACCCACAGAAACCTGCAATCTGGTTGCTCTAGGTTAGGCCTGTTGGGCTGATAGCAGTTTACTTCCCCAAATTCTATTTTCTGCCAGGCTCCCGAGAGGAGAGATAGTGCTTTGGATGAATAACAACCCTTATTTTAGCAAAAGTTCCATGGTGTTTTCCATGACAGTCATCTCTGGGCAAACAATGTAAGCTTCAAAGTAAATTTAGTTTCTCATCTGGGATGAATAACTTGTGTTTTTGTCTTATAAATTGTACCCAACAATCCTTTCCTCACCCCTAGCCCTATAAGATTAGAGGAAATGGTGTTTCTAACTACACTGGTAATAGGACAGGGGCTTATTTTAAGGACACTTGTAGGAAAGGCTGCAGAGAAAAACTAGATTATCAGGAGACTCCTAATTCAGGATCTTATATCCTTGATTAAACTCTGACTTTCAACATTTCCCAAAGTACACACATACACACACACACACCAGAATTAATAGATTTAGAATGAAACCAGCTAACACAGTGGCACATTGTGTACAGGTTGATCTCTATTGTGACCTAACTCCATGGAGTACATGGAAATACAAGAACCAAAACTAGGTATTTGTGTGACAAAAAGGTAAGGAAATTAGGAATACATATGCTATAAAAGGGGGGATAAAAAAGAAGGTAAGCAATAAGGAAAGCTTTCAGTCTCACAGGCTCAGTCCTCTGTTAGGAGGTAAAAGAGTTTTATTTCTGTCTCAAGCGTAGGCTTAGGCAAACCCAAGTCTTGCTCTTTGTGGTGGGCTTATGAGCAGGGTGAATGGAAAAAGGGAAATTCCTGGCAAGCTCTGGCTTGGAGATGATACAAAAAAACCTCAGTAAGTATAGTGTGTTTCCTTCTTCCTGAATCCATACTAACTTGCCCAGTAAAACTTTCTTTAGTCCTTTACTGATTCCAAGACGCATTTTGATTTTTGCCTTTCAATTCTTATTTCCTTTCCCACAGATGGTACTGGATAAAACAGAAGCCTGTAAAAGTAAAGCTTAAAAGACATTCTTTCCTTTTTTTGGCTATAAAATATTTCACATGACTACATGATAGTCCCACCTCATCCACCCACACTTACATTTTTCCTTTTCCTAGCATTAATAGTTCTAAACATGCAGTTAGGCAGGAAATTTAGAATAAGAAACTTCATTATTTTCTTGCCTCTTAGAGGAGTTTTCAAAAAATATTGGAGGGATTCTGATTCCAGGTACAATGGAGTAAGTGTACTCTTACCACCCTGTTCCTCCCACTGAATACAGCTTAAAAACCTGGGCAGAATAAGTGGAGCATAAGAGAACTCTGAAAAGTAAATAGCAGCAGGCAGATTGGAGATGAAGACCAAAATGGTGAGTGTGTCATTTTATCCCCTCAAGTTTTCTTTGAAATGAACACAAGACTGCCTGAAACCCACATAGATACTAAGACACAGAGAGCTCAGGAGAGGTCCCCCAATTAAGGCTCATAGAGTGGGAAAGGAATGCCTAGAACTAGGAGATAAAAACAATTATTTTTCATTTTTTCCCTTTTCTCCAGTCTTTTATTTATGTTAGCCCCCACTAATTACTGCAGTGGTAGCAATAACAGGAGCACACGGGAGTCAAAACTGGGAAAGAGAAACATTCCTCGCCAGCTGGAGGAGCTGTGGCCCAGAGAAAGTGATGCAAACTCCTGTGATTTTTTTTCTATCTCCATGTTCCCTCATCACTTGATCTGAGATGTGGGGACTGTTGCAGAAAGTACACAATAGAGTAAGGCTACCAGAAGCTCAGATTTCTGACCAGAGAACAAGGTGAGAGCCCCGGAACACCAGGAGGTACCAAGGAGATCACAGAGAGAAAAGGCATCAGAATTATATCTCTTAAAATTGTTTATGAGCTCTTGGGCTCATCCTTGATTTGGAGAGGCACAGATCTGATGCTACCCAACATAGGCATAAATAACTGAACCAAAAGACTGTCCACTGCTCAGATCTTTGGCTTGAGACTGGGGAGGCATACACATAAGACAGATCTGAATAGGGCTACAAAGGCTTTAAAAACCAGACTGACATTGGAATCTTAGCCCACAAATGTCTGGTCAGAACTTATGAGCTGAACCCATTGTGTCAATTACCTGCTATAACAAAATTATAAACATTTTTTGTAGGAATTAAACAAGACCCCTAATCTTATAATGTCTCATTCAAACATCTATAATACAATCCACAAGTGTGTAGCATGCAAAGAACCAGGAAGATCATGACTCACTTAGGAACTAGCTGACAAAGACTTGTTAGTGGAGCTATTGTAAAAATGCCCCACCAAGTAAGGAAATAAACTCTTAGGTAAGTGGAATAACAGAATGCCTCAGCAAAGAAATAGAAGATTTAAAGAATGTTTGAAATGTAAGAAATGAAAAATATAATTTAAAGAAACTCGCTGGATAGACTCAATAACAGAAAAAAATAACACTAAGAAAAAAGTGTTCTTGGAGATAAATCAATAGAAATCATTGAATTTGAACAACAGAGGGAGGCTGGGCACAGTGGCTCACACCTGTAATCCCAGCACTTTGGGAGGCTGAGGCGGGTGAATCACGAGGTCAGGAGTTCAAGACCAGCCAGGCCAACATGGTGAAACCCTGTCTCTACTAAAAATACAAAAATCAACCAGGTGTGGTGGCACACACCTGTAATCCTAGCTACTTGGGAGGCTGAGGCAGTAGAATTGCTTGAACCCAGGAGGCGGAGGTTATAGTGCACCAAGATCATGACATTGCAGTCCAGCTCTGGGCAACAGAGCAAGACTCCATCTCAGACAAAAAAAAGACACACTCTCATATAAAGAAAAATTAGGAGAATTCATGGACAGAAGTCCTGTCTTAAAAGAACTGCTAAAGGGGTTCTTCAGTAAAATGATCTTAGAAGGAAACCTGTGATGCAGTAATGAAGGAAGAGCAACAGACACAGCAAATATCTTGGAAAACACGTTATTCTTCTTTTACGAATATCTTAACATATGCTTGATGGTTGAAAGCAAAATTTATAACATTGTCTGGTAGAGTTTTCAATGTATATAAACATAATAAATAAGACAACTACAACACAAAGCAGGGAGGGAAAATAAATCTGCATGGTGGTAAGGTTTCTGTAGTCCATGTAATAAAATATGGATTCTAAGTAAATTTCAAAAAATTAAATATATGCATTGAAATTGTAAGACTCAACTAAAGCAGTACTTAGAGGAAAGTTACAGCACTAAATATTTATATTAGAAAAAAAGAAAGGTTTCAAATCAAACACCTAAATTTTCAATTCAATAAATTAGAGAAAAGAAGATTAAAATAAACCCAAACTAATCAGAAGGAAAAAAACAATAAATATAAGAGCACAATTCATGAAACCAAAAACAGAAAAACAATAGAAAAGTCAATGAAACCAATAGCTGGTTCTTTAAAATATGTATATTTAAAGAACCAGAATACACACACATATTTTAAAGAACTAGAATGGGCTGGGTGTGGTGGCTCACGCCTGTAATCCCAGCACTTTGGGAGGCCGAGGTGGGTGGATCACCTGAGATCAGGAGTTTGAGACCAGCCTGACCAACATGGAGAAACCCCGTCTTGACTAAAAATACAGAATTAGCTGGGCATTGTGGTGCATGTCTGTAATCCCAGCTACTCATGAAGCTGAAGCAGGAGAATCACTTGAACCCAGAAGGCGGAGGTTGCAGTGAGCCAAGATCACGCCACTGTAGCCTGGGCAACAAACGTGAAACTCTGTCTAAAAAAAAAAACCAGAATAACAGAGTTAAAAAAAAAAAAGTAAATACATACAGTTAAAATACATACAAAAAAAAAAGTAAATATATGCCAGAAAAGTAAATATATACCATTATACAGATTGAAAACAAAGACAACAATTACCACCATTAGGTGTGAAATGGGATATCACTAGACTCCACAGACATGAAAAGGATAAGAGAATGCTATGAACAGCTGTACACATATAAATTTGCAACTTAAAAAAACTAGACCAATTAATAAAAAACCCTAAAACTACTACCATTTACCCAAGATGAAATAGATAACCTAAAAAGCCCTATAACTATTAAAGGAATTCATTCCTAGTTAATAACCTTCAGAAAAAGGAGATTTCCAGGTGTAGATGGTTTCACTGGTGAATTCTACCAAACATATAAAGAAGAAATAACACCAATTCTACAAAACCTCTTCAGAAAAGAGAATAGGAAGAAACACTACCTAATTCATTTTAAGGGCCAGTGTTACCTGATACAACAACTAAAGACAGTGTAAGAAAACTACAGACCAATATTGCTCATGATAACAGATGAAAAATCCTCAATATAATCAAATCCAACAAGGTATAAAAAGAATAATATACCATACCAAATGGAATTTATATTGTCAATGCATGATCTAATATATCAGTCAATGCAATTCACCATATTAACAGCCTAAATAACAATAAAAAAAAACTCAAGTGGATTGCAGATATAAATATAACATGTACACCTGTAAAACTTTCAGAAGAAAACAGGATAAAAAATCGTCATGACTTTTGGTTAGGGAAAGAGTTTTTAGTCAAGACAACAAAAGCACAATCCATAAAGGAAGAAATTGACAGTTGGATTTCACCAGAATTCAAAACTTTTGCACTGCAAAAGACATTGTTAAGAGTATGAAAATAAAAGCTACAGATGGAATAAAATATATGTAAATCACATTTCCAGTAAAGGACTTTTATCCAGAATATATAAAGAAATCTTAAATCTTAACAAGAAAACAATCCAGTTTTTAAATGGATAAAGCTTTGAATAGATACTTTACCAAAGAGGATGTATAGATGGTAAAATAAAGCCATGAAAAAATGTCCAACATCATTAGCCATTAGGAAAATGCAAACTGAAGCCATAATTACACACTTATTACCAAGGCGAAAATTAAAAAAAAAAAACTGAAATACCAAGTGGTAGCAAGAATGCTGAACAACTGGAACTCTCAATCTTTTCTGGTGAGAATGTAAAATAATACAGGCACTCTGGAAAAAAGTTTGTCAACTTTTAAACAAAGTTCAACTTATATCCACCACCATATCCAGCAATCTCACCCCTTAGGTATTTAGTGTAGAGAAATAAATAAGTTTACCCAAAAAAATTGCTGTAGACAAATGTTTATATAGTAGCTCTATTAAGAATTACCACAAACAAAACAACTCAAATGTCTTCAACTGGTAAATAAATTCTGGTACATCTAAATAATGAAATATAAAGAAACCAGCTACTGAATCATGCAACAACTTGGGTTAATCTCAAAGGCATTAAGCTGAGTGTATTAGTTTGTTCTCACGCTACTAACAAAGACATACCTGAGCCTGGATAATTTATTAAATGAAGGAGGTTTAATTGACTCACAGTTCCACATGTCTGGGGAGGCCTTACAGTCTTATGGCGGAAGGCGAATGAGGAGCAAAGTCATGTCTTACACAGTGGCAGGCAAGATAACTTGTGCAGGGGAACGCCCACTTATAAAACAATAAGATCTCATGAGACTTATTCACTACCACAAGAACAGTATGGGGGAAACCTCCCCCATGATTCAATTACCTCCACTTGGCCCTGACCTTGGCATGTGGGATTACTACAATTCAAGGTGAAATTTGGGCAGGGACACGGTCAAACCATATCACTGAGTGAAAGGAGCCAGTCTTAAAAGGTTACATACTACATGATTACATTCATATGAAATTTTCTAAAAGACAAAACCATAGTGATAGACAACAGATCAATGATTCATGATCTGCTAGGAATTAGGGGTAGGAGAGGAATAGGATGGCAAAGGGGTAACATGAAGAGTTTCTGTGGTGATTGAACTGTTCTGCATCTTGATTGTGATGGAAGTTACATTAATTTATATACATGTCAAAATTTATAGAACTGGGCTGGGTGTGGTGGCTAATGACTGAAATCCCAGCACCTTGGGAGGCTGATGTGGGAGGATTGCTTCAGGCCAGGGGGTTCAAGATAAGCCTGGCCACATAGCAAGACCACATGTCTACTGGAAATAAAAAATTAGCTGGTGTGGTGGTGCGCAGATTGAGGAAGGAAGATTGATTGAGCATAAGAGGTCATGGCTGGAGTGAGCTATGATTGCACATGCTAGCCCAGGTAACACAGCAAGACCCTGTTCTGCACAACCCACCCCCAACCCCACAACATTATAGAAATAAACATACAGATAAGGTCAATTTTGCTGTATGTTATTTATTTTTATTTTTATTTTTATTTTTTGAGATGGAGTTTCATTCTGTTGCTTTGGCTGGAATACAGTGGCATGATCTCGGCTCACTGCAACCTCTGCCTCCCAGGTTCAAGCAATTCTCCTGCCTCAGCCTCCTGAGTAACTGAGATTTACAAGCACATGCCACTGCACCTGGCTAATTCTTGTATTTGTAGTAGAGGTGAGGTTTCACCATGTTGGCCAGGCTGGTCTCGAACTCCTGACATTACATGATTCACCTGCTTTGACCTCCCAAAGTAGTGGGATTACGGATGTGACAACATGCCCAGCCTGTTAGTTTTTTAAAATAAGACTAGAAAACTAAAAGATTGCATAGATACTGTGTATAAAACAGGCAAAAAGCATTGTTTTATTCAGTTTTTCTCTTACATTTATCTGGGGTAGAAAACAGTTATAGGCAATGTCTTTTCAGATTTAACACTCTACAAGTTTGTTCATTCCCAACTCCGATCAAAGCAGCCATGAAATTTGAGTCGCTCAGTATAGACATGGATCAGATTGCTAAGGGAGAGGACAGGCTATCAAAAAAGTTAATGACTTGGCCAGATGCCATCATTTAAAGGAACAAAGAGGACATTCAAACCTTAATGGAAGTATTCAGTCCATGAGACAAGAAGACATGCTTTTGTTTTAATCAGCTTTCCCTGCATTATGTTCCATGAGTTTGGTAGGTCAGCAAATTACCAACTTCAGGTTCTTAAGCTCACAGGAAAGGGAAACCATTACTTTTCCATGCTCTTCAGAACAGAACTCTCTGTACAAAACTGAACTGTGACACCAAGACCAAAGTAAGACTACAAGTCTGTGGATTTATTTATTTATGGCTAGGTTGAGGCTCCCTCAAAACTTACCTGCCTTGAGCACAGTTGTTCCCAGCTCTTAGCACATAATAGATGCTTATTTTGAGCTTATTAGATTGAATTGAATATTAGGAGGTGGCTTTGACTTGCTAGGATTATATTTAGGATTCTTAGTTCCAGACTGGGTTAGCAGTCATAGTAAAAATAAGAGGAGGATATCTGGGTAGAAAAAAAGAGGGTCTTGGTGAGATGCTTTTCCTGGTTAGAATATGGTATCCCAGATCAGACAAGGGAGAGGCATCAACTGGAATCCCATCGACATAAATCAGGAGAATTGGCCTTGACTTCAGCCTGGGGACGGGCTTTCCAGCACTCACAGAGGAGATGCCCACAGGGAGAGCAGAGGCAGGTGTAGACTGGTAAGCAACCATGTGGAGCAGACAGTGGTACCCTTTGAAAATATCAGTGTTGGCCAGGAGTGGGGGTTCACGCCTATAATCCCAGCACTTTGGGAGGTCAAGATGGGTGGATTGCTTGAGGCCAGAAGTTTGAGACTAGCCTGGCCAACATGGCAAAACTCCATCTCTACTAAAAATATATAAATTAGCTGGGCATGGGGATCCATGCCTGTAATGCCACCTACTCAAGAGGCTGAGGCATGAGAATTGCTTGAACCCGTGAGGTGGAATTTGCAGTGAGCCAACCACACTCCAGCCTGGGCAACAGAGCAAGACTCTGCCTCAAAAAAAAAAAAAAAAAAAAAAAAAAAAAAAAAAAAAAGATACAAAAGAAAACATAAGTGACCTTGGAACTTGCTTTAGGTTGGCTTGGTCAGGTTCCATGTTACCTTGGAAAAAGCACAGGTTATTGTAAGAATACACATGCATTTCTTCTGGAAACTGCTCAGGAACCAAAGCAACACCAGCCTATACCAACACTGCCACACTTGGCTATTTGCTGCATTTTCCTCTCTCTACTTACCAGCCTCTTCTGCTTATATATTTGCTCCTGTTAACACTGCTAAGAGGCAGATCTCTTAACATTTTCTAGTTCCAGTGGGTTGCAGAATCTTACTGAACCACTGTAATACATCATGGCCTAACCAATGGAATGGTTGTCCCTGGGGTTCATCATGACTGTAACTGGGGTTACATAACAAGGAACAAAGCTGACCACAATAGATCAGGGGATAAGCATAGGGAAGTTCACTTCACAATGGGTGTGAGGGGCAGGAGCGGATATTTCAAAGAAGATTTCCTCTAGACTTTCTGGCTAAGACTGATATACTTTATGATTACTGTTCTTATTCATTTATATTACACAGCAGTTGAAGGGAGTAGTAAGAGCAGTGGCTCTCTTTAAGAAAGACACACTCACAAAGAATTACTATAGAGCATAGCTTGTGTTGTTGGCTGGGTACCCACAGGTCCCATACAGAGAAGGAATATTGCTTTCTTGGCATTTGAGGTGCCCTGGCATCTAAGGTGCTGCATATATCTTTTGGTGAGACAGGATATGTTGGTTAAGAGCATGAGTTTAGGCTGCTTGGGTTTCAATTCCAGCATGACCACTTGCTTTGTGATTCTGTTTTTTTCTTTTTTTTGAAACAGGGTCTCCCTCAGTTGCCCAAGCTGGAACGCAATGGCAACATAAGAGGTCACTGTAGCCTCAGAGCCTTGACCTCCCTGGCTCAGATGATCCTCCCACCTGAGTCTCCTAGCAGAGGGGACTATAGGCATGTGGGACCATGTCCGGCTAATTTTCTGTTTATTTGGTGGATTACGTTTATAGACTTGCATATGTTGAACCAGCCTTGCATCCCCGGGATGAAGCTTACTTTATTGTGATGGGTAAGCTTTTTGATATGCTGTTTCAGTCGGTTTGCCAGTATTTTATTGAATATTTTTGCATCTATGTTCATCATGGATATTGGCCTGAAGTTTTCTTTTCTTGTTGAGTCTCTGCCGGGTTTTGGTATCAGAATGATGTTGGTCTCATAAAATGATTTGGGAAGGATTTCCTCTTTTTGGATTGTTTGGAATAATTTCAGAAGGAGTGGTACCAACTCCTCTTTGTATGTCTGGTAGAATTGGCTGTGAACCCATCTGGACCTGGGCTTTTTTTTGGTTGGTAGGCTATTAATTGCTGCCTCAACTTCAGCCCTTGTTATTGGTCTATTCAGGGTTTTGACATCTTCCTGGTTTAGGCTTGGGAGGGTGCAAGTGTCCGGGAATTTATCCATAATCCAGGTTTACTGGTTTGTGAGCATAGAGTTGTTTGTAGTAATCTCTGATGGTAATTTGTATTTCTGTGGAATCTATGGTGATATCCCCTTTATCATTTTTTATTGCATCTATTTGATTCTTCTCTCTTTTCTTTTTTATTAATCTGGCTATTGGTCTATTTTGTTGATCTTTTCAAAAAAACTGCTCCTGGATTTATTAATTTTTTGAAGGGTTTTTTGTATCTCTATCGCCTTCAGTTCTGCTCTGATCTTAGTTATTTCTTGTCTTCTGCTAGCTTTTGAGTTTTTTTTTTTTTTTTTTTTTTTGTCTTGTTCCTCTAGCTCTTTCAATTTTGATGATAGGGTGTCAATTTGGATCTTTCCTTGCTTCTCACATGGGCATTTATTGCTATAAATTTTCCTCTAGACACTGCTTTAAATGTGTCCCAGAGATTCTGGTAAGTTGTGTCGTCATCTCATTGGTTTTGAAGAGCATCTTTATTTCTGCCTTCATTTCGTTGTTTATGCAGTGAACATTCAAGAGCCACTTGTTCAGTTTCCATGAAGTTGTGCAGTTCTGAGTTAGTTTCTTAATCCTGAGTTCTAATTTGATTATACTGTGGTCTGAGAGACTGTTTGTTATGATTTCCATTCTTTTGCATTTGCTGAGGAGTGATTTACTTCCAATTATGTGGTCAATTTTAGAGTAGGTGTGATGTGGTGCTGAGAAGAATGTATATTCTGTGGATTTGGGGTGGAGAGTTCTGTAAATGTCTATTAGGTTTGCTTGGTCCAGATATGAGTTCAAGTCCTGGATATCCTTGTTAATTTTCTGTCTGGTTGATCTGTCTAATATTGACAGTGGAGTGTTAAAGTCTCCCACTATTATTCTGTGGGAGTCTAAGTCTCTTTGTAGGTCATTAAGAACTGGCTTTATGTATCTGGGTGCTCCCATATTCGATGCATATATATGTAGGATCATTAGCTCTTCTTGTTGCATTGATCCTTTCACCATTATATAATGCCCTTCTTTGTTCCTTTTGATCTTTGTTAGTTTAAAGTCTATTTTATCAGAGACTAGGATTGCAAATCCTGCTTTTTTTTGCTCTTCCTTTGCTTGGTAAATCTTCCTCTATCCCTTTATTTTGAGCCTATGTGTATCCTTACACATGAGGTGGGCTTCCTGGATACAGCACACTGATGGGTTTTGACTTTTTATCCAATTTGCCAGTCTGTGTCTTTTGGTTGGGGCATTTAGCCCATTTACATTTAAGGTTAATATTGTTATGTGTGAATTTGATCCTGCCATTTTGATGCTAGCTGGTTGTTTTTCCCATTAGTTGATGCAGTTTCTTCGTTGTGTCAATGCTCTTTACCATTCGGTACATTTTTGGGGTGGCTGGTACTGGTTGTTCCTTTCTATGTTTAGTGCTTCTTTCAGGAGCTCTTGTAAGGCAGGCCTGGTGGTGATTAAATCTCTCAGCAATTGCTTGTTCATAAAGGATTTCATTTCTCCTTCGCTTATGAAGCTTAGTTTGGCTGGATATGAAATTCTAGGTTGAAAGTTCTTTCCTTTAAGGATATTGAACATTGGCCCCCACTCTCTTCTGGCTTGTAGGGTTTCTGCTGAGAGATCCGCTGTGAGTCTGATGGGCTTCCCTGTGTGGGTAACCTGACCTTTCTCTCTGGCTGCTCTTAGAATTTTTCTTCATTTCAACACTAGTGAAACTGACGATTATGTGCCTTGGGGTTGCTCTTCTTGAGGAATATCTTTGTGGTGTTCTCTGTATTTCCTGGATTTGAATATTGGCCTGCCTTGCTAGGTACGGGAAGTTCTCCTGGATAATATCTTGAAGAGTGTTTTCCAGCTTGGATTCATTATCTCCATCACATTCAGGCACACCTATCAAACGTAGATTAGGTCTTTTCACATAATCCCATATTTCTTGGAGGCTTTGTTCATTTCTTTTTACTCTTTTTTCTCTAATCTTGCCTTCTCATTTTATTTCATTGAGTTGATCTTCAATCTCTGATATCCTTTCTTCTGCTTGGTCGATTCAGCTATTGAAACTTGTGTATGCTTCGTGAAGTTCTCATTTGTGTTTTTCTGCTCCATCTATTCATTTATATTCTTCTCTAAGCTGTTTATTCTTGTTAGCTTTTTGTCAAACCTTTTTTCAAGGTTCTTAGTTTCTTCTCATTGGGTTAGAATATATTCTTTTAGCTCTGAGAAGTTTGTTATTACCCACTTTCTGAAGCCTTTCTGTCAATTTATCAGACTCATTCTCCATCCAGCCTTGTTCCCTTGCTGGTGAGGAGTTGTGATCCCTTGGAGTAGGAGAGGCATTCTGGTTTTGGGTGTTTTCATCCTTTTTGCACTGGTTTCTTCCCATCTTTGTGGATTTATCTACCCATGGTCTTTGTAATTGACTTTCCGTTGGGGTCTCTGAGTGGACATCCTTTTTGTTGATGATGAAGCTATTTCTTTCTGTTTCTTAGTTTTCCTTCTAACAGTCAGGCCCCTCTGCTATAGGACTGCTGAGGTCCACTCCAGATCCTGCTTGCCTGGGGTCACCTGCAGCAGCTGCAGAACAGTAAGGGTTGCTGCTGGTTTCTTCTTCTGTTATTTTTGTCCCAGAAGGAGACCTGCCAGATGTCAGCCTGAGCTCTCCTTTATGAGGTGTCTCTTTGGATATACGGGGGTCAGGGAGATGCTTGAGGAGACAGTCTGTCCCTTATAGGAGCTCAAGTGCTGAGCTGTGAGCTCCACTGTTCTGTTCAGAGCTGCTGGGCAGGTACATTTAAGTCTGCTGCAGTGGAACTCATAACCGCCTTTTTTCCAGGTGCTCTGTCCTGGGAAGGTGGGGCTTTATTTATAAATTCCTGAGGTGCTGCTGCCTTTTTTCAGAGGTGTTCTGTCCAGCAAGGAGGTAGCCTAGTCACAGTCTGCCAGCAGAGGCGTTGCTGAGCTGCCATGGGCTCTGCCCAGCTGCTGTGTGAACTTCCTTGTGGTTTTGTTTATAGAGGTATAGTTAGAGCTGCCTCGGTAATGGCGGTCTGCCTCAGTAATGGCAGACTGCCTCTGTAATGATGGACTGCCTTGGTAATGGCAGACTGCCTCAGTTAATGGTGGACTGACTTGGTAATGGTGGACTGCCTCAGTAATGGCAGACGCCCTTTCCCCCCCACAGAGCTGGACCTTCCTGGTTCCAGCTGTGCTTGCTGTGAAACTCTCAGTCCAGAGCATTTCAGATTGCTGGTCTTTGTGGGGGTGGGACCCGCTAAGCCAGATGACCTGGCTCCCTGTTTCAGCCCCCTTTTTTTCAGTTGAATGGGTGACTCTGTCTCCTAGGTGTTCCTGGCATCAGTTGAAATAGCTGCCCAGATTTGTGTGAGTTTTTGTACGGAGACCCACTGCGCCAGCTGAAACAGTCATGCTGGAGACTTGTGGTGCTTTTCCGCTGAGGAATATTCTAGTCTGTGGGCAGTAAAAACTTGTTTGGAAATGCAGTGATCACTTACCCTCTGCATTCTCACTGAGAACTGCACTCCAGAGCTGTTCCTATTCTGCCATCTTGGATCTCCCCTAATAATCCTGTGCCAGGCTATATTCAGTATCCAAGGTCCTGATAGCACATCTGACATCCTCAAAATTGGAACTGTTTCCACATCTCTCAACAGACATTGCGTGAAACCTCCACCTTGAATGACTACCTGAATTGCCCTCTCATCCTTTATTTTCATTTATTAATTTATTGATTTAACAATTATTTATGTCTGTTTTATACCAGGTACTAATGATAGATCACTGAACCAAACTAAGTCACTGCCATCTTACTTGCCAGAAAGCTAAGCAATAAATACATAGGCATATTAAAATGTACTCTAATGTTAGGTGCCATGGTTCATTCATGAAAATATCAAGCAGATTGAGGTAGAGAGAGTTACTTTAGGTGGGGTGGCCAGGGAAGTGTCCCAATAGAAGTGACATTTGAGGGTCATCTGCAGGAGGTAAAGGGGTGAGTAAGCCATGTGACTACAGGGAAACAGTGTTCCTGGCAAGAGCGTGGAAGAGCAAAGGCCCAGCAGCAGAGGTATGGCTGGCATGTTGCTGTACTTACCCAGCCAAACATCTGCTGGTACAACCTGCCATTGTTGTACTACACCTGATTGCCTGATCAGCCCAACGCTGTTGGAGGAACACATGACATTGGGCAGACTGTGACACTGTAGTCTATTGTTTCATCTCCCAGATGTGTTCTCAGAGCTCCTCCTATTGTTCGTAGCTCCCTCTCTCACTCTCTTGGCAGTTGTTCCAAACATTCATACCTCACTTAAACCAAAAATAAGAACAACAAAAGCAGCAACCTTAGCTCACATTTTCTATGGCTCAGGCAATATGCTAAGCTGTTTTTCCCACACATTTGTCTTATTTAATCTTCACCTCAGATGAATGGGTTAGGTACTGTTATTTATTTATTTTTGAGACAGAGTCTCGCTCTGTCTCCTGGGCTGGAGTGCAGTGATGTGATCTTGGCTCACTGCAACCTCTGTCTCTCCAGTTAAAGCAATTCTCCTGCCTCAGCCTCCTGAGTAGCTGGGACTACAGGCATGTGCCACCATGCCTAGATAATTTTTTTGTATTTTCAGTAGAGACGGGGTTTCTCCATGTTGGTTAGGCTAGTCTCGAACTCCTGCCCTCAAATAATTGGTCTGCCTTGTCCTTCCAAATCCCTGCTGGGATTACAGGTGTGAGCCACCATGCCCGGCCAGTACTGTTGTTTTATAAATGAGAAAACTGAAACTTAGAGAGGTCAAGCAACTGGACTATAGATCCCACCAGTGACTGAGCTGAGGGTCACACCAGAGCAGGGGCTCTGCTGACCTAATCCAAATCCCAACCCCATCCCCATGGGCAAACTGTCTCATGTCATCTTCTACTCTCCTTGCTCAGAAAACCTGTCAGCATGAGAGCCTTTAGATTGCTCACACAGTTACCAAATGTCATCAACTCTGAGACTATTGATTTTAAGAAGCACCATTATTTCATGTAACACCAAGAAAAAAATGCAGCAGTTACACTATAAAACAATGCTAAGGCCATTCCTATAAAAGAGATGTTTCAAAGTGAAAATAAACTCTGTTCAACAATTGATAGACTTTAAATATAGTATATCCAGATCCACCAAACCCTTTTTCCTTTCTGTGTCAAAAGATGGAATGTCCCTCCTCAAGACTAAAATCCTCTTCCTATGTTCTTTATTCTTTCTTCTTCTTTACCTGTTTTTCCTTGATTTTTTTTCTTTATTTTCAGTGTTTTCAACTCTACTTTCCTAAGAATAAAAACATCTTCAGATCTCTTATCCTGAAAATCATAAGCTCAACTTACCCTACATCTTCTCTAGCAATTATTCCATTTTAATTTCCCCCTTGTTATTCCTTCTTTCTTTCTGTCTGGTATTTATCTTGAGACCTATAAAGGCTTTCACAAAGTCAGCTTTGGTCCTAATTATATTAGATGTTTTGGTCCTAATTATAAAGCCTAATATTTGTTTACTGCATCTTTGTTGTGGGCATATGTTGCTGTATTTGTTTCTTCCCAGCGAACCTTTCATTGGAGAACAATATTTTCCATAGAAATGCTGTTCACTGTACACAGTTTGGGAGGACTGACTCTTCCAATTCCTTCTTCCAGGAGTGGACACATGATCCAGGCCTGGCCAGAATTCTACCTCAAGGCTGGCTCTTGCTGCCTCATGGAAACGAGGCCAATCAAAATCCTGCCCTGAATTTTTCTCTAGGAGCTCTCAGGAAAGTTGTACAGTCATGTGCTGCATAAGCATACTTTAGTCAATGATAGACTGCATATATGACAGTGATTCCATTTCTGATTATATCATCATATTTTTACCATAACTTTTCTGTGTGTAGATATATTTAGACACACAAATACCATTGTGTTACAACTGCCTACAGTATTCAGCACAGTAACATGCTGTACAGGTTTACAGCCCAGGAGCAATAGGCTATACTATATACACATCTATGAAATTTGCATGACAATGAAATCACCTACTGAGGCATTTCTCAGAATGTGTCCCCATCATTAAGTGATGCATGACCGTATTCTTTCTACAAAGATTGCGCTGCTGGTAGCCATCTTGTTGATCATGTGGTATAGTAGTTTAAGAGATAGAGAAAGGTATGGATCTCTATTGTCATTACCTAGATTCAAAGATGCCTAAACCAGTATACTCCTAAACTTTTAAGGCACATGAGCTGATAAATTCCCTTTTGCTTTGCTGTTTGATTGGTGTTTCTGTCATTTGCAATCAAGAGTGCTAATATAGCCTTATAGTTTTCAAAGAGCTTTCACATTTATTATTTTATGTGAGCTTGTGGTTTTAGAGGACAAGGTATGTGTTTATCTGGCTCATGTCTAAATTTCTGGGACTAAGCACAGTGCTATATGAGAGATACTAAAAAATATTGAATCTTCATTCTATGTGTAGATTGGGCCACATAGGTGTTATTACTTACATTTGTTTCACAAAGCACGATATTGAGATCAGAGAGGTAGTTAGGTGGTAGAGTTGGATGATCATGGACTAGGTGAGGAGGCCATGGTGAAAGCCTAAATTGAGAGGCAGCATCATAAACAGAATAGATTTGAATTACCACATGGGGGAAATATTCATTTTAGTCTTTTTTCTATAGTTCTACAGCAGCTCTTAACTGTCTCTCACATCAACTTTTGCCCCTCTACAATTCACTATCCACTCAATAGCCAGAAAAAGGTGTCACATCAGACTCTATTACTGTTTATTATTATTATTATTATTATTATTATTATTATTTTTTTTTTTTTTGAGACGGAGTTTCACTCTTGTTACCCAGGCTGGAGTGCAATGGCGCGATCTCGGCTCACCGCAACCTCCGCCTCCCGGGTTCAGGCAATTCTCCTGCCTCAGCCTCCTGAGTAGCTGGGATTACAGGCACGCACCATCATGCCCAGCTAACTTTTTGTATTTTTAGTAGAGACGGTGTTTCACCATGTTGACCAGGATGGTCTCGATCTCTTGACCTCGTGATCCACCCGCCTCGGCCTCCCAAAGTGCTGGGATTACAGGCGTGAGCCACCGCGCCCGGCCTATTATTATTATTTTTAAGATGGGGTTTCACTCTGTTGCCCAGGATGTAGTGCAGTGGCATGATCATGGTTCACTGCAGCATAGAACTTCCAGGCTCAAGCAGTCCTCCCGCCTTAACTCCCGAGTAGCTGGGACTACAGACACATGCCACTACACCCAGCTAATTTTTATTTTTGGTAGAAATGGGGTTTCACCATGTTTTCCAGGCTGTCTTATTTAAAATTTTTTGTTTTAATTCTATGAGTGCAGGTCACCAAGCTCAACTAACTGTTACATTTTTTGAAAAGACAGGGTTCTCACTATGTTGCCCAGACTGGTCTAGAACTCCTGGGCCCAAGTAGTTCTCCTGCCTCAGCCTTCCAAAATATTGGGATTACACGTGTGAGCCACTGCTCCTGACCAGATCCTGTTTGTCTTTAAACACTCCAGTAGCTTCCCTCTACTTTCAGGAATAAAAATGGAAATCCTCAACATATGCTACAAGGTCCTTATAATCATGCTAGCTCTAGCTTATACCTTAGCTTCATTTCCTCCTGCCCTTCACTCTATTCTCTCTGCTCCAGTCACAATAGCCTTCTTTCCATTCTAGATAAATAGAGTTCTCCCTCAACTCAAGGCCTTTGCCTAGAACACGCCTTCTCCTCCACTCTTCATCTAGTTGTTTCTTCCTAAATATTGAGTTCTCAGACTCCATCATTTCCTCCAGAGTCTTTCCTGAGCCTTCTTTCCTTATTCTCATTTTATTTTTTTGAGATGGAGTCTTGCACTGTTGCTCAGGCTGAATTGCAGCGGCATGATCTTGGCTAACTGCAACCTCTGCCTCCCAGGTTCAAGCAATTCTCCCGCCTCAGTCTCCTGAGTAGCTGGGATTACAGGCGCCCATCGCTACGCTCGACTAATTTTTATATTTTTAGTAGAGACCTGGTTTCATCATGTTGGCCAGGCTGGTCTCCAACTCTTGACCTCAAGTGATCCTCCTGCCTTGGCCTTCCAAACTGTTGGGATTATAGGCATGAGCCACTGTGCCTGGCCTCTACTCTCATTTTAGATCACGCTCCTTTCTATCTACTCCTAGCCCTGTACTTTGATTGCATAAAACCTGGTGACCGTAAGTTTACAGTGATTACTCACTGTAGACTCTCCCAGAGACCACCAAAATAGCTGTTGATTAAGTAAAACTTACAAGTGTTACCAAAGGGAGAAGTCAGGAGCTGATATCTGTATGGTTTTGAGGTCTAGACACAAGATTAAGGAAATTGGATTGAAACTGGGCAAAGTATTTTATACAATAATTTAGAAATGGTGAAGAGAGTGAGATGAGAGCCTTGAGACAAAGCTTGATAAATAGTAGTTTGATGAGCAAAAGTTTGCAAGTTAAGCGATTTATTGTACTGAGAAATTGGCTGTTTGAGCAGCTAAAGTTCAGATATTGATTTTTAGGAGTTCCTAAAGCAAACAATAAACATATTTACTGGTATATAGGCTTACCTCCCAGGGCAAGAATTACTGGAACAAATAGTGAAGTCATGTTAATGTAGGCGGTCTTAGTTCTTATTCCTGAGTTTAGGTATGTGAGTGCGATGCAGACTGTCTCAGTCCTTATGCTATAGCTGTGTTTATGTCACCATTTCCCCAATAGCACTTGCAGCAATTGCAACTTTCATTTGATTACTGTCAATTTCTGCCAGTGGACTCTGTGCTCTGGGAAGGAAGGACTAACATCTGTTTTGCTCATCATTTTATTCTTTATACTGGCCACAGCACCCAGTACTAATATTTGTTGAATGAATGAGATCTTGAACAATAGCCTGGATGGGAGGACGGGAGAAGAAATCAGAGAGTATTTTGCCTTCAGTCCTGTGTTACAGTAGTTCCTGTAATGCCAAGGTGAGCACTGGGAGAATGTGTTTAGAAGAGAGAGGTGAGTAGTTCCACTTTGGAGAAACTGAGTTTCATTTTCAACAGGAAACATACATCTGGAATTCAGGAAAGAGAAAATTGAGGGGAACAGTTGCAAAATTTATAAATGTTGTTTATTTAGAATGGCTTTAAAAAAGCAAAGCAATGTGGAGCTGTCAGATGGCTATCATGTTCTATTAGTCTGCTAGGGCTGCCATAAAATACCACAGACTGGGTGGCTTAAATCATAAAAATTTATTTTCTCACCATTCTGGGGACTGGAAATCCAAGAACAAAGTGCTGGAAAATTCAGTTTCTGGTGAGGGCTCTCTTCTTGGTTTGCAGACAGCTGCCTTTTCACTATGTCCTTACATGTCCTTTCCTCAGCATTCGCATGAAGAGAGAAATAACTGTCTGATGTCATTTCCTCTTCTTATAAGGACACCAGTGCTATTGGATTGGAGTCCCACCCTTACCATCTCATTTAACCTTATCTCCACAAAGGCCCTATCCCCAAACACAGTTACATTGAGGGTTAGGGCTTCAACATATGCATTTGAAAAGGACACAATTCAGTTCATAAGACATTGTGACAAATATAACTTTATCATAGAAAAATCCTCTAAAAAACCCATACAGATTGATAGACCTTTTTAGTTTGGCTAGGGCAAGGCTTATTAAACGTACTATGTTGTAAAGATGATAATAAATACATACAAAGCACTTTTTGTGGGCTAATCACTCTTCTAAGTGCTTTGCCTCTATTAACTCATTAAATCTCATAATGACTCTATGAGTGAAGTGCTATAATCATATCCATTTACAGATAAGGGACATGAAGACTGAACAAAAACTGCTTGCAATTACTTTAAATAGGACTGGCTACATTAACATAACTTTAGTATTCTGGGAAATTCTTGTCCAAGAAGATAAGGTTGCAAAATATTTGTTTTAAGAACATCCTGAAAATTCATTTATCTGAACAGACTGTTCAACTGGCCAAGCTGGATTGCTTATCAAAGAGCTGTTAACTCAAGAGTCCCTTTAAAACCTATGCCTTGCTGGGTTTACCAATCCTAAATTATTAAATCATAAACTGGGCTCTGTCGAAGTCAGGCCCCCACACTGAAATCCCACCTGAAACCAGACTCCCTAAACCTTATAAATATCTACCCTTGAAGTCCTTCCTCTGAGATACAATTAAGATACTGTCAAGGCAATGCTCTCCCTTAATGCAATAAGCAATAAACTTGGCTTCGATTGACCAACAGGTTATTTCTGTGGTCTTTTCAGGGAGTCAGCAGTTAACAGAACCAAGAGATTAATGCTTTGCACCCAGTGCTCGGCTATGTGTTCACTAATTTTGTGCAAAAACGAAGTAAGGCCTGGATTTACTATCCAAATAGACAGGCACCCCCACTTGGGTGAAGAAAGTTAAGTTTTAGGAAAATTAAAGGCAGAATTCTCTATATCTGTTATAGACTTAGTATAGGACTGAGTTGAATTGCACATGAGCCTAGGCTAAAGACAGAAGCAAGGTATTTAGTTGACAAGGTATTTAGTTGAGTATAGCCAAAAACATCATCAAAACTGGCCAGGTGAGATTGAAGATTAGAGTGGGGATGCTCCCTCAGATTGTCAGGTACAGAGATTAAAAGCACTGGATTTGTTTGCAAGTGACACCTGCACCAAAAAATAAATAAAATTTAAATTTTTTGCTGGTTTTGGATTCAGAAGTCTGTTTATGTTCACCATTTACTAGTGATTTCACTGTGGGCAATTAACTTCCCTGAACCTCAGTAGCTCACCTGTAAAATGGAAATAATGTCAGTACCTACATCATAGAGTTAGTATGAGGGCCAGATGGGGCAGTGTGTGCCAAGAGCTTCTCTTGGTGTAATTGGCGGTATTAATTGTTATTATTATAATTCACTGCAGAGTTGTAGGGCTTGGGAAGAGGAAAGATAAGATCAGTGGTATACTTGAAAGGGATTGAATAATTCAAAAATAAGAGAGAAATGTATTAGAAGCTGGGAATTCAGGATATGACTTTTCTGTAACGGTTTGGCATTTTTCCACAAAGACTACTTATTAAGGCCACAGGGGCTGTTTCCTAGCTAAATTCTCTCCCTTTGGATGTTAAGGTGCTATTTACCTGTCATGAAGGCTGTCTTGGCAGAGTTTAGAACTGTAGCAGCAGCTTGACCTTAAAAGGTCAAGAATTTAGAACTCAACAGAGATGAAATCTGTCAATGAAACAACTAAGTGTTTTTGTGGGAATGTGTGGGAGGTGAGTAATATTTTTTTTAAGATGCTATCACTGGCGATGCAAAAGAATATGAGCTCATGAGCCTAAGGCTGTTCCTTCTCAAACTTGCTTATTTACCAACCAAGCAAGTCCTACGCAGAAGTAGGGAGAGGGAGAAGATGTGTTAAGTGAGCCTAGTGCTTACTGTGTGCTATGCCAGTTTTATGTTTGGCCTCCAAAGACAAAGGGAAGGGAAGGACAAAGGAGGGAAGCTACTCTTCTCATTATATGCAGAACTACAAACCCAGTATTTATTGTGCTTACCATGTGCCTCTAGATACTATGCTTTGCACACATTACCTTGTTTAATCCTTCTCACAAACCTTTCCAGGTATTTTTATTCCCATCATTAAACTTCTCGTTGATTTCCTTGTGTTTTCTTATTAAGTACTCACAACTTTGTGAAAGAACTCTTGTGCCAAGAATAATTCAATAATTTGTAAGCAGACAAAAGAAATTTGGCGTGGTGTTTGACCCAGTATGGCAGCACAGAAGAGTATAGGGAGTCAACAGCAAAAGTTTAAAGAGCAGCAGGCTGGAACGATGGCAGGTCAAGCAAGGAAAAGGACTCACGATCTCTGTTCTAATAGTGTGGGCCTCAATAGTCACCATACATCCATGGGAAGGCCTCTAAATATAAAGACAAAAGTTGAGTGTGATCTTGTGATTATGAGGCTGGAAAAGTTGGATCATTTTCTGTTTGTTATGTTACATGTGGAAAATTGAGCGGTTTTCTAGACCCCCAAAGAATCCTTAGAATAAGATTTAAAGTTGTAAAATGCAATACTGTATGCATACTATTAGTCACCTTCGATTTTATTTTATGTGACTTGATTTTTAAGTCAACATGGTCTCAAGATGCCATCCATATGAGTTTTAATAATTTTAATTTAGTCTTATCTCTTTATAAGAGATACAAGAGTGATTCATTTTTGTACTAGTTAATATCAATTCTTTCTCAGAAGTAGTCAAAATATAAATAAGTGTTCTTCAAAAGTAACCCAGGAGCAACAGCTGAGTTGTGCCAGAGTTGTGAGGTAAGCATCAATCATTTCACAAATGTTCTGACTTGCTGAACAGTGTCGATTTCCAGATTTCAAACTTAAAGTTATCTATTAAGCAATCTTAAAAGAAAGAACACCGCCTTAGGAAAAAAGAGATTTGCCAAACTCTTCACACTTCCTCCAACAAATACTTTGCAAACATTCTTGAGCATCTTCTATGAGCAATGGTCTGCGTAAGTCTCTATAGGGATACAGAGGTGAACGAACCTGAACTGAAAAAAAATTATTATACAACACAAAGTAGGAAAACGGTGTTGCAAGGTGCACAAAGCATAAAGAAATTAGCAGAGGGAGAGATTGTTTGATGGAAGGTCTTAGGGAGGAGGTGGGGTTTGAATTTGGGTCTTAGACGGGCAAGTAAGGGAGGGCGGCAGGGGCAAAATGTGGGAGGTTAGAGTAAGTAGAACAGTAGAACAGTCAATAGCCTGTTTTGACTGAAGTAGGGACTAAGGCTGTTGGAGCCTGATGATAGATGGGATGCTATCAACTCATTGGATGTTTTCAAAAGACAGCTGCTAAAAACTGCATAGAGGAGTTATTTCCTTTGCTGTTACTGAATAATGAGAAAAGATCCACACCAAATGATGCACTCTGCACCTTTCTCCCTCAGCCTCCTCCCTGGCAGGCAGGCCTGTAGAGGCTACGTATCAAGGTTTTTCTCACTCTCTGGTTTGGCCAATGGGTGACCTTCTTGTAGGTGATCTAAAAGCGGGAGGTGGGCGATGTGAAGGAATTTATTTTCCAGACTCCCTTCCTGGAGAGTCATCTTGGGCAGCTTCAGTTCACATAGGAATTTTGCAACTTCTCTGAGCCTTTGGGTTCTGATGACTATTCTTTCTCCTTTCCTGGTTGGGCCTATGGGTGGGAAAAGGCTGGCTTAGGCCCTGCCCTATTCCTGTTCCCTACAGTCTTCCACTTTTGTCATCCTTTTATTAAGCCTTCCTATAATTGTCCTAAGGGGAGTATGCTGTCTGTTCCCTGCTGAGACCTTGATCAGATCTGAGAGAAACACTGGCATCTGCTCACTTCAGTCACCAAGAATGATGTTTATGCTAGGGGACTCCACATTCCAGGCTAAAATTTATAGGAAGAATGTTTGCAAACCTGACCTAAATTAGCTAATCGGATATTCTTTTTGGGAGTCTGCATTAAGAAATTCTCCATATGGACTGGAGAGTAAGTGAACTCAGGAATTGTGGTGTGCTGTTTGTCCACTAAGTAAACTGAGAAACAGAAGAAGTTGGTCCATAGAGAAATTCACTTACTGGAGTTGTCTGAATTCTGAACGGCTTTTCAGTCTTTGGTTCCATTCCCTCCCAAGGGCCAGGTAAATTCTTGTATTCAAGTGCCATGAGATAACTCTATTTTCTTACAATAAACATTGCACACACACGTACACACACACACACACAACACACACACATACTCACACACACAATTTTTTATTGGCTTAAGGACATTCAAGTTATTTTCTGTTACTTGCAGCAAATGAATCTTGACTAATCAAATACCCAACACATATAATCCCACTTACTACTTATGGAGTACTTACTGTGTGCCAGACTTTACATGACTTATCTTGTTTAATACTCTCAACTGCACTGAAAAGTAGTTTTTTTACGACTCAGATCTTTCTTGACTTGAGAATTTCTTCCAATATATCTAAGTGTCCCTCAATTTTTTCTGGGTGTCTCCAAAGGGATGTCTCATAGTTTCTCATAAACCAGTGTCAGCCTCAATCACCACAAAATCTGTTCTGTTCTTTTTCTTCATTGATGATTTCACTCACAGATGTCATTGCACGCCACTCACAGATATCACTGCACACCATGAAAATGACAATATCTGCATTCAAGTTACCACCTGGAGATGCTCCAAAATGTTCTGGTCCTTGGTGTGCTCAAACATCTAATCTCCTGGTGAAGAGAGGAGGAGTATGACTCCTCCCCTATTCTGTGTCAAGTCAGCTCTTTAGAAGCTCTTAATGTGGCCAGGGGCTTGCAAAGCCTTTTGATGAGGTTCTATGAGCACAGCTTCCCAACTGTGCATCATGGCATGCTAGTGTACCACAATGGTCAGGGGTCCCAGGATATTGATCCCCCTAGCCCTTGGGCCAGCCTGGGAGGGAACAGATGACTACAGCCTTAGCACTGTCATTTGGTTTTGAGCAGTTTTATTTCATCAGTCTCAGTGTGGCCTACAAATACTGTCATTTCTTTCTTTTTTTTTTTTAAGTTCCGGGATACATGTGCAGAATGTGCAGGTTTGTTACATAGATAAACATATGCCATGGTGGTCTGCTGAGCCTATCAACCAATCACCTAGGTATTACATCCCATGTCCATTAGCTATTTACCCTGATGCTTTCCCTCCCCCTGTCCCCCTGACAGGCACCTGGTTGTGTTGTTCTCTTCCCTGTGTCCATGTGTTCTCATTGTTCAGGTCCCACTTATGAGTGAGAACATGCAGTGTTTGGTTTTCTGTTCCTGTGTCAGTTTGCTGAGGATGATGGCTTCTAGTTTCATCCATGTCCCTACAAAGGATGTGATCTCGTTTCTTTTTATGGCTGCATGAGACTATCATTTTCTATAAATACCATGTGATAAAAAAGAGCTCAGGGATCTTACAATCCACACAAGCCCCCAACCTTGTGCCAACCATAGAGAATACAAATCCAAACCGGACCAGATCAACAAGAGACATCATGCTGTTATTTACATGCTTGACTTTTTCTACTTTCTGATCTTGTTTGCCATTTACTGGTATGTAAATGAATGAAGGCAGCTTATGATGTGTGTGTGTGTGTGTGTGTGTGTGCATGCGTGCATGTTTGTGAGCACATATATTAGAGGATAAGAATGGTGTTGTCTAGGTATTGTCTCACTGGCCAGCCAAAAATATTTTATTAAGTATGTATTGTCTTACTCTTTCCTATGAGGATTCAGTCTGAGATTGGTCACCTACCTGAGGTCACACACCAAATAAGAAGGGTGTGATTCCAATATAGGCCTATCTGGTTCTAGAGCCATGTACCTGATTCTTCACTATTGCCACATCCCTTCCTTCCAATGTTTCATTGATTAGGTAGGGTAAGACCAACAAATCTGCATTTAGGGAATGTCTGGGCAGCCACAAAGTGCACCTCTTAGAACTTCCTTCAAGAGGGAACTGCTATAAGGAATGGTGCCAGGTGACAACTTCCCACTGCAGCAACTTTGGGGTCTGGTGCAACGTTTGAGGCAAGGACATGCTCATGTTGGGTAGCTCTAGCCAAAGACTGAGCATGGCAGGGGTGCTAGGGTCTGGTCACCCTGGGACTACTCTATAGGAAATCTGTGAGCTAGAGCTCTCCATTGGGCTTACCAGGATGGTCTCAGAGCTACACAGCAAGCTGAGGATTTTTCAACCCAGTCCTCCATCCTTCTTCCTCTCACAGATGTCAGACCTGCACTGTGTTTAAAGCCTCACCAGGCCTACTCCTTCTCTCACCTCTTTATCATTCATAGTCACTACTTCTAACAGAGCTCTTGCATTCCTAAGTCATTGTCCTGGTGTCTGTTTCTTAAGTCCCCTGAAAGTGCTATGACATCTCATTGTTTACCCTCTGCAGCACCTAGAACAATATTTTGCATGTAACTCTCTTGATTATTCAGATGAACATGCAGTTTTACATGGTAGCAGATGAGCCACAGTCGTCTTCCTCTACCAGTTCTGGGGGAGCACTGAGCCCAAAGGCCAAGAATGATACAGGCCAAGGATGGCTTTAGAGCACCAGGCTCACCCACAGATTTTGTTTAAATGAGGATAACTGGGTTCCACTCTCACAGATTCTGACTACGAGAGGCAGGGGGAGGGCCAGGACACTTCATTTCCAGTGAGCACACCCAGTGGATTCTGAGCTGGCTGGTCCTTATGTCATATTGGAGATGCACAGCTTTTGAGGATGCCTACACAGTACAAAGTTCTCCCATTTCTTCCACCACTATCACATTCAGTGGCCTCAGTGTTCCTATGAATTTAGCAGGATCTTAGCACATTCCAGAATCAGGATTTTTCTATTCCACGGCTGTGCTCCAGTCTGCATTTTGAAATGAATAGAGCCCCAGGGTAGAGTGTGAAGTTTGCCTTGAAACTGGAAGCGACATAAGTTGGCAGTATTGCCAGCTGACATCTGGATGTGGTGTGGTTTGGGATTATGAAAGTTAAGCATTTAACCTCATTTTACAATATTTTCTTTCTTTTTTTTTTTTTAATTTTGAGACAAGATCTTGTTCTGTCACCCAGGCTGGAGTGCACTGACACAATCTTGGCTTACTGCAGGTTCTAGCTCACCTCCCAGGTTTCAGCAGTTCTCATGCCTTAGACTCCCAAGTATCTGGGACTACAGGCACATGCCACCACTCCCAGCTCATTGTATTTTTAGTAGAGACCGGGTTTCACCATGTTGGCCAGGCTAGTCTTGAACTCGTGAGCTCAAGTGATCTGCTCTCCAGAGCCTCCCAAAGTGTTGGGATTACAGACATGACCCATGTGCCCAACCCCTCTCTTATCCATTTTTCAAGGGTTATCTTAAAGATCACCTCTGGTTCTTCTCAGTACACACCTTCTCACAAGGTCCCATTGCCTACAGAAATTCCTTCCATGAGCATTCACCACATTTAAATTGTTTGCACTATGTATTATGTATCTGTTTTAAATAAATTGAAAATATATTATGTATACATTTAAAATAAATTGAAAATGTTTACGAGAACAGTTTTAAGAACTAGAGTGAAAAGCTTTTTCTAGTCAAGTGCAAAAAATTTAAACTGTAGGAAGTGGTGTAATGCAGTTGGCTTTGGAATCAGTCTGCAGTTCAAATCTTATTTTGTTATTCACTGGCTGTATGGCATGTTTCTTCATCTGTAAAATGGGATCAAATAATATTTACA
Organism: Sapajus apella; assembly: GCF_009761245.1. NCBI lineage: Eukaryota > Metazoa > Chordata > Mammalia > Primates > Cebidae > Sapajus > Sapajus apella. Next base: position 48,220,911 of record NW_022436942.1, read on the forward strand.
TCATAACATTATAAAAGTCCTAACCAAGTGCTTGGCACATAGTAAAGCCTCAACAAATATTAATTATCTTCTTCCTCTCTGGCCAAAACTTAATTGAGTCCTGTATTTGGAGATCAAACCCATGTTGTCATTAAAAAAAAATTTCTAAATGCATAGACATAGATTAGATGCTTAGTAAGTACATGTTAGATGAATGAGAAAATTGCTTCATTGCTTCTGGCTTATTGCAAATTCTAATTTTAGTTCCCTTCAGTGTTAGGAAGTGAATTTAAAAGCATGGCAACATGACTCAAAAGATTAAGATTTTCTATCCAGAAATCTTGATTTAAATCTTCAGCGTTTGACTTTTGAGAAGAGTGCAAATGTTGGCATTATCTTTTTTTATTAGCAATTTGTAAAGAACTGAGATCTCACACAGCTGTGTGAGGCTCAAAGATGTACCAAGCAAAGAATAAATTTCCTGCCCACGCAAACTTAAGGCAAAAAATCTCAAGCTGTCTTATGTTATTCTGACAGCCCAAGCAAAGTTTTATTTTTCTCATAAGGAAACTTGACAAAAATCATAAGAATGATCTACTATGTAAAATGTCTACCTTGTCAGATTCTTAAAGCTGATTATATATTTGTTTTAGCACAGGCTAAAGACTTAGAATTACAAAATATTGCAGATTTAACTCTAGCAACTCAGCAAATAAAAATTTCTCTTTTAAGCATCAAGCTGACTAGTGGTATGATCTGGGCAAGGTTTGCTCACATCCCTCTCCAAGATGCATTCTGATAGATACAAGTAGTTCATGCTCAACAAATGTGGCAAACTTACAATTGAGGCTCAGGTCAAAGTGGACCAAGCCTTCTTAAAACCCTACTGGGGCCGGGCGCGGTGGCTCAAGCCTGTAATCCCAGCACTTTGGGAGGCCGAGGCGGGTGGATCACGAGGTCAAGAGATCGAGACCATCCTGGTCAACATGGTGAAACCCCGTCTCTACCAAAAATACAAAAAAATTAGCTGGGCATGGTGGCGCGTGCCTGTAATCCCAGCTACTCAGGAGGCTGAGGCAGGAGAATTGCCTGGACCCAGGAGGCGGAGGTTGCGGTGAGCCGAGATCGCGCCATTGCACTCCAGCCTGGGTAACATGAGTGAAACTCCGTCTCAAAAAAAAAAACAAAAACCCTGCTGGAGTTCACCACTTATTTTAAACAAACAGCAATGGGGAAAGGGAAGTCAACAGAAGTAGTTTTGCTAACAGCTCCATTTATTGGGGCCTATCAATACAGAACACTGAGAGAGGGCTGCAGAAATCTAGCATTCCCAGTAAAACTAAGTACTAGGCAAAGACCAAGGGAACTTATTTACTGGGCATTAATTTCATGAGAGGCACCTAACATTATTATGCATTTGTGCTTTTATTTATACTCTGACTCTTCCCCAAAGAAATATAAAGTTGCTTATAAGGAAACACATGGGATAAGTGGGGACACTGTGTGCTAGGAAATAAAGGTGAAGTCAGAGGAAGGTGGTATGTATTGTACAGGAATCCTAGTCTACTTGCTAGCAGAGGGTTGTAAACCTATTTTGGAATTTCTGACCAGCCAAGGAGTGACTCCTTTAGATGGTTCACAGTGTCCAAAGCGATAAAGCTAACATGCCATTCTGAGATACATAGCAATTCCTAAAACTGAAGCCCAAGGGAGATATCCCCCCGCCGTGGTGAGTTTGTAGACAGTAGGGAATTTTAGTGTATTATAAGTGTGATATTAAATAACTCAGATATGCTTAAATATGCAAGACTACCTCTGAGCTCATTCTTCAGGACCCTGTATACAAAAAGAAAGACAGCAGAATGAGCATCAAATTACTGCTTGATTAATGAATTCTCAACCACTTAATATCTCCCCAATCCAAAGCCTCCTGGAAAAAGCCAACTTTGACATGAAGATAAGGCCTGAAGCAGAAGTGAATTCTCCCATATCTTTCTGGAAAAGCACATGTAGGCATGCCTATTAAAGGGGATTGGGTCCCTCAAATTTTCTAAGTCTGCCTGCCTGTCCTACTACATGGAGTAGGAGAAAGGAACAGGGCACAACTGACCTGGAAAGCAGGGTGATGTTAGCTGTATAAACCACCCCAAATCTAGCAGGAAAAAACAAAACTACAGTCTCTTATCACTATTATCTCTCATAGTTCTGAGAGTTGATGGGGCTCAGCTCGTTGGTTCTCACTCAGATGTGCTCACACAGTTGCAGTCAGACAGTGGCTGGGGCTGGCATCATCTTCAAGGTTTCCTCACTCATACCTGGTGCTTGTTGCTGGTCAACATTTGGGACTGCAGCTGGACTATTGCCTGGAATACCTGCAGGCCCCTCCATCTACACTGAACTTTCTTACAGCACTACAGCACTACGTCTGAGTTCCAAAAGCAAATGTCCCAAGAGATTGCAAGACAAAGAGAAGGAGAGAGGGGGAGAAGGAGGAGGAAGGGTTGGAGAAGGTGGAGGAGGAGGAGGAAGGGAGGGAGGGAGGGAGGGGGAGAGAGACAGAGATATATATCAGGTAGAAGCTCTATTGCCTTTTTATTTGTTTATTTTTATTTTTAGAGAGAGGCTTTGTTTCTGAAACTTTTTATTTGGAATTGTTTTTAATTGTTATTTTGGAATAATTTTACATCTACAGGAATGTTACAAAGGAAGTAAGGAGGGTTTCTGTATATCCTTCATCCAATTTCTCCTAATGTTATATCTTTCCTTACTATGGTCAAAACTATGAAACCAACATTGGTTCATAAATATTGAACTCCAGACTTTACTAAGATTTCACTAGCTTTTCCATTAATGTCCTTTTTTTGTGTGTTTGTGATCCAACCTAGCATTCACACTGCATTTATTCTCATGTCTCTGTAATTTCCTCTGGTCTATGACTACTTCTCAGTTTTGAGGAATACTAGTCAGTTATTTTGTACAATGTCTCTCAAACTGGATTTGTGTGATGTTTTTTCTCACAATTAGATTGAGGGAATAGGTTTTTGGAAAGACTACTGTGGTGAAGTGCCCTTCTCAACACATCACACCTAAGGGTACGTGATACCCATGTGATATCACTGATGATGCTAACTTTGATCACCTGGGTAAGGGGTAATGTTTGCCGCATTTCTACCCAGTAAAATTGCTATTTTTCCCTTTTCATCTTCCATTCATTGGAAGCAAGTCATTAAGTCTAACCCACTATTAAGGGAGGAGGTGGCTAAATTCCACCACCTGGAGTGAGCAGTATTTGAAATTCCTCTGTCTGGAAGATTTGACTCTCCTCCCTTGTTTACATATGTGAAGATTAAGATTTCACTAGCTTTTCCATTAATGTCCTTTTCTTATGTTGTTGTTCATGATCCAGTCCAGCACTAGTCTATGACAGCTTGGAATTCTTCTGTCTGGAAAGATTTGTGTGTGTGTGTAGATACACACACACACACACACACACACACACACACACACATACACTCTCTCTCTCTTATATATCACTGTGGACTTGTGTATATTTATTGTATACTTTGGGTTATAATCCAATACTATGTTATTTTATTGCACCAATTTTTCCAGGTTTGGGAATTGGGGGTTTCTTTAGTTTGGGTCCAGTGTCCCTTTGACAAGCCCCCATTCTTTAAGTTTTTAATCACTTCCTTACATTCTGTGTACATTCCTTGCAAGAGGCCCCAGGTTCACTTGTATTGTTCCAACCCTAGTCCTGGAGTCAGTCATTTCTATAGGAGTCCTGGTTTCATTTATTAGAGAATGGTACTGTATTGTCTTTTACGACCTGGCCTCATCACATAGTGTCTGCTGGTTGACAGAGTCACATAGGTCCACCCAGGTTCAAGAGGGAAGAAGGGACACAGACTCCATGTCTTAATAGGGAAGTGGGAAGGTGACTTTTTAAGAATAAACTCAGATAGGAGATACTGGTATGGGTATTTTGAAAATACCAGCTGTCACAGGTGGTCTGAGTATTTCAGTGAGGAGGTGAAATTTGAGCAAAGGCTTAGAGGAGGTGAGAAAGCCAGTGATATGGATATCTGTAGGAGTGTTTCAGGCAGTGGTAACAGTTAATGCTAAGATCTTACAGTGAGACCATACCTGGTGTTTTTAAAGAACAGCAAAGGGGCCACTGTAGCTAATGAAGAAGGCCTGATGTAAAGAGTCATAGAAGGTGGGGATGAAGAGGTAAAGAGGGCAGATTATATGGAGTCCAGAGGATGTTGTGAAATTTAACTGAACAGTCATTGCAGGGTATGGAGGGGAAGATTTATTACCTGATTTATATTGTAATTATATTTTATATTTTGAAATGGTCACTGCAATGGTTAATACTGAATGTCAACTTGATTGGATTGAATGATACACTGTATCAATCCTGGGTGTGTCTGTGAAGGTACTGCAAAAGGAGATTAACATTTGAGTCAGTGGGCTGGGAAAGGCAGACCCACTGGGTGGGCATACTGGGTGGGCACAATCTAATCAGCTGCCAGCAAGGCTAGAATATAAGCAGACAGAAAAATGTGAAAAGAGTGACTGTCCTATCCTCCCAGCCTACGTCTTTCTCCATTGCTGGATGCTTCCTGACCTCAAACATTGGACTCCAAGTTGTTCAGTTTTGGAACTCAGGCTGGCCCTCCTTGCTCCTCAGCCTGCAGATGGCCTGTTGTGGGACCTCGTGATCATGTCAGTTGATACTTAAGAAACTCCCCTTTATATATATATTCCATTAGTTCTGTCCCTCTAGAGAACCCTAATACAGTCACTGTTGCTACTCTGCTCAGAATTGACTTCAGGGGAAAAGGGCAGAAGGAGGGGAAACCAGTTAGGATGCTATGCAGCAATCTACACTGAGGTGATGGCAGCTTAGGACAGGGTGATAGCAGGGGAGGTGGTATGAAAGTAGTTGGATTTTGAACATCTTCTGAAGCTAGAGGTAATAGAATTTCCTGCTAGATTAGAGATGGGGTATAAGAGAAAGAGGTAAATCAAGGATGACTTCAAAGTTTGGGCCTAAGAAATACAAAAATAAGTTGCCATCACTTGAGATGAAGAAGTCTATGGATAGGGGAAAGATCAGGAGCTTATTTGTGGAAACGCTGCTTTCCAGACATTTATTAGACATCCAAGTAGAGATATCAGCTAAGCCATAGGTACACATATCTGGAGTTCAGGAAAGGTGGCTTAGATGTGATTGCATGTAGACTTAAGGTCATAATGAGATCACAAGGAAGTAAGTAAGGACAGAATTGAGGACCGATCCTTCAAGATTAAGAAAAAGGAAACTTCAAAATAGACAGAGAAAGTAAACAAGAAAATATGATGAGAACCAAGTAGGTGTGGTGTTATGGGGAGAAAGTGAAGAAAGAATGTTAGGGAGGATCATCCACTGTCAGATGATGTTATTCAATTTAGTAAGAGGAGGACTGGGAATATGAGCATTGGATTAGACAATGTGGAGGTCATTGATTTTCCTAAAAAGAACAATTTAAGAGGAATCACAGGGGCAAAAGGCTGAGCGTAGTGGTTTTAAGAGAGAACATGAGGAGAGGAATTGGTGACGGAAATCTCTTTGAGGAATTCTGCTGCAAAAAGAATAAAACAGTAGCGTGCTGACTTGGTGGAGGGGGGACAAATGAGTTCAGGAGAAGGTTTACATGCCCATGGGAATAAGCCAGCAAAAAGGAAAAGGCTGATGACTTAAGAGAGAGGTGGCAACCCTTGCATAGGTGAGGGATCCTGGGGTCTGTTGCCCAAGGAATAGATGAGTAGAAGCACACGGCAAGTCCTCTGATGCCAGTGGGAAGGCAGAGTGTGTGGGTGCAGATGCTGATGAGTCAATGTGGTGGTGGGATTCGCTGAAATTCTCTTCTGATTGATTCATTTTTTTCATTGAAGTAGGAAGCAAGGTCAGTAGCTGAGAATGACAATGTGGGGTGTATTGGAGATTTGAGGAATGAGAGAAGGGTATCCAATAGGCACCTTATAGGGTGGGAGAGTGAATGGATGAGGGACATACAGTATGAATTCCTGGCAGCATCATGGGGCTACCTGAGGGTCAAAGTGAGGTTAGTCAGCGTGGCTGTGCTTTTCTCTAACCACCTTCAAGGGCTGGTGCTGAGTAGGCAGATATGGATCTAAACAGTGTGGATGAAACAAGATGTAGGTAATGGAGATGAGGACGTAAGCAAGGGAGAGATTACAATGACTAAGCTGAGTAGGAAGGATACTGAGGACACAGTAAGGGGGTGAAAGACAATGACATGTGTAGAACCTTTGAATTGAATGTTTTGGTGGCCAAAAAGAAGAGTGTCATACATGAGGGCTAACTTTTATCCTGAGTGACCCTGCCTACTAGTAAAATTCAGTTTTTTTGAATATACCAATCAGATAACTAGTTCCTGCTCCCTTGAGCTGAAAAACTTCCTAGGAAAAAGGAGATAAGCTTGGAGTGGGAAGAAAGAAATACCTACTTCACCAATAATATTCACAAAAATTAGGCAAGTTAATAAATGTTCCTTGCGTAGTAAATGCCAACCACTTAGAGTCCCTTCTGTGCCTTAGTTACCTCATCTACAAAAGGGCAAAAAAGGGTGTTAACTCCTAGGTCGTTGTGAGGCTTAATAATGTTGGCAAACTGCTTAGCACAGTTTTGCAATTTAGCAAGCCACATGCTAATTTTTGACAATTCTAGGATTGACGTTTTCATTTCAGATATGTGTGATCTTCATGGCTGAACCATGTTGTGTTACCAAAGACTCTGAATATTTTTCAAATAATTTATTTCCTTTAATTTTGGAAATATTACATATTAACTGCATAAAAATCTAGCTTTTAACTTTATGTTCTGTTCTGTTTAAGCTTTTCTAATAGTTTATAATTAGAAAACAAAAGTTAACCCTAGAAAAATCAGGGATGGAATCTTGAGCGAATCAAGTAAAGGGAAATTTTAATTTAGATATTATTCATCTTTGAAGTTAAAATTTTCATAGGTAGAATCTTTTAAATCATAGAATATGTTTAGTTTGTTTTGAGAAAGTAAAAGGAGTAAAAGTGTCACTTTTCTACATTCCTCTTTTATTGGCATGTCCTATATGCTCAACACTCATTCATTCATTCATTCACCAAATAATTACTGAGCAACAACTATGTTTTGAAGCCATGGAACAGGCCACAGGGGATTACACAATGTGAACAAGTGGATATAAACTCCACTTTCATGGGGGCTGGTAGTTTAGTGGGGTAGGTGGACAATTAAAGAATCCCACTCTAACAGTCCAGGTTTTTAATTGCAAAAGACAGAAACCAACTCTGGTTACCTCTGGAAGAGGTACTTTCAGAACACTGCTGTGTACCCACAGACACCACAGAGCATTTGAACCTATAAAATAGAGCATTACTAAGAGGGTATGGGCTCCTGAGCTGGGTTAAAACCTGGTCAGGGCATTCCTGTTGCCCTTGCTGAATACTGCCACTGAAATCACTGCCACCATAGGACATTAATGCAGCCATTGTGCTGTCTCCACCATGGCCATATGAACTGTAAGCTGCCCTTGCTCCTTTAATGCACTTGTTCTATATTCATCAACCAGCAGCAGTGTCCAATTGTCTGGGCTTATGTCTTAAGCCCATAGCCTTACTGTTGTGTTGAGGAGGGTAGGTATCTGACTTTTTGTTTTTCTGTGCTGGGATGTAGAAAATGCTGGCCAACTGTATTAGTATGTTCTCACGCTGCTATGAAGAAATATCTAAGGCTGGGTAATTTATAACAGAAAAAGGGTTAATTGACTCACAGTTCTGCATCACTGGGAGGCCTCAGGAAAATTATAATCATGGCCGAAGAGGAAACAAACATATTCTCTTCACGTGGTGGCAGGAGAGAGAAATGCTGAGCAAAGAGGCAAAAGCTCCTTCTAAAACCATCAGATCTCATGAGAACCCACTCACTATCACAAGAACAGCAGTGGGGTAACTGCCCCCAAGATTCGATTACCTCCCACCAGTTATCTCCCATGACACGTAGGGATTATGGGAACTGCAATTCAAAAGAGATTTGGGTCAGGACACAGCCAAACCATATCAGCAACCAAACAAATACAGTTAGCACCCACAATACACACACACACACACACACACACTCACTCACACACAATTATAATGATTGTTAAATGCTTTGAAGGGGCACTGGCATTGGGAGACAAGTTCAGCTGACTCACAACAAAAGTTCACTATACTCGGGGTACTTCAGTCTTCTCTCTAGGGCTTGAATTGCTGGTGACTGTCTCTGGTGTGTTTCTCATACCTCAGTCATTCCCAGGTTTCCTTCCCATGTGGCCATATTTGTGAGCCATCTGTATGCACATTTACAACTGCTCTATCTTAAATACATCTACTTTATATATCAGCCTATAAATGAAAAGCCAGGATCATTTGCCATAAATAGAAGGTAAAAGTAAGAATAAATGTAATGAAAGGAAATAAAGCTAGGAAGACTTAGCCAGATACTTTGCCAAAGGTTCTGAGGCTGGAGCACACTTTCAGCAAATGTTAGTTATTGAAAACATAACGGGAGCATGCAGCGATCTGATCCTTGACTTTACTGTCTAGTTTTTCTAAATTAAAAAACGATGGAAAAGGGACACACTTTTTCAAACTTCGTATTTTGGTGCTTTTAAAAATGCTCTCTGGGCATGATTTAAAATTACCTTTCATACCACTAGCAAGTACCATGTTCCATGCTTTAGGTGACAACTATTAGAAAGAATGTGATAAGTATTAGAAAGATATGGGATTAAAAATGGGCAAGGCTTTTGTTTGAATTTCAGCTCCCTCACTTATTAACTCTGTGATTTTCAGCACATTTGCTGAGCCTCACTATACTCATCTGTAAAAAGAATGCAATAATACTAATTTTCCTGATGTGTTAAATAGATCAGTATTGCCCAACTATATTTTGCATATGAGTCACCTGGTGGTCTTGTTAAAATGTGGATTCCAATTCCATAGGTCTGGAGTGAGGCCCGAGATTCTGCCTTTTTAATAACATCCTAGGTGATGCTGATGCTGCCATTTTGCGGATCACACGTTAACTCACAAGTGTATGATTCTCTGCTGTTGATATGGTAGCCATCAGCCACGTGGCAGTTGAGCCCTTTAAATGTGGCTATGGACCTATGAAAATCTTTTTTTTTCTTTTACTTAATTTCAATTTATTTTAAAAAGCTGACACTTCAGTTATTAAAAAGCAATTTTTAGTATACTTGAAACAACTTGTGAATCTATCTTTTCAGCTGTTAATTTTATAAAAATTAAATAACCAAATATGTATTTCTAATGAAAATTTAATGTTTGAATTGAGATATGCTATAAGTGTAAAATACCTGAGTTTGAAGATTCTGTTAAAAAGAATGCAAAATATCTTGTTAATAAATTTTCTATTGATTGCATGGTGAAATTATAATATTATGGATACGAGTTAAAATATATTATTGATTTTATCTATGTCTTTTTACTTTTTCAATGCAGCTACTAGAAAATTAAAAATTACTTATGTGGTTCACATTATATTCCAATTGGACCATTCAGGCATGGACCAGTAAGCATAGGGCCTGGCTCCCCTCTCAGGGCCTTCTTCCTGTCTAAATTGGGTGAGTGACCTCTGGCTGGAAAGATGAAGTGAGGTGGTGGAAAGAGACAAGGTTTCTTCCTTCCCTGCAGAAGGCTGTGGCAAAAAGCCAACATTCACAAGTTTTTCGGTTTACAGACTATTTCTTCTGTGGTGGGTTATTTCCACTGCATTCCGAAGCAGGCTCTGCTTTTTGAAGAGGTAAAAAAGAAACATGTCAGCAGTCTGAAGTGAACTGCTCAAAGCTGGCTCTCATAAGAAGATGCTCACTTTCCAAGAGTTAAGGGTCACAGCAAAGGGTCCTCTCAACCCCACCTCCTTGGCGACATTAAGGGGAGATAATTAAAACAGAATGGGCTCCTGCAAATGTGGTGCATTATCTCCTGGTTGACTCAGCAATTCCACAGGAGACTGAAAGTTTAATGTAGAGCAGTAGGAAAGACATCTGCAAATTTGACAATAACCACGAAGTTTGCAAAAAGAAGTATAAAGGAATGAAAGTTCTTTCTCATGTCATAAATTACTATATGGTATCCTTGCTTCCTCACTCTTGTTTAAAAAAAAAAGGTTTTTTTCCACCAACTCATTTAAATATTTATGTGTAGAATCAGACCTGGCAGCAAATTCAAAGAAAACTATTAAGGATGGCAAAAGTTCCTTCTGTATCAGAGGCCTTGAGACTCCAGGTCTCAATTCACCTTTCTAAATAGGAACTGACAGCCTTGAATAGAAAATCAGAGTTGGGGAGTGGAGGGGAGACTAAAATGTTTTTGAAGAATGTTTGACTACAAAGTAAACAGTCTGGATAGAAAATATTAAATCACATGCTGCCTCCACATTCCATAAAACTGTATATACACTAAAATGTACTAAACAGTTAAAAGACATGGATAAAAGAAATCATAAAACAATTTGAGTTTTGTGATGATCCAAACTTCATGGAATTAGTTGTGTTGGCGTTAAGACGGAGTTTTTTTTTTTTTCCTAATTATGTTAGATCTTGACATGAAGTTGTACAGATGGCATTGAAGACACAGAGATATTTATCTTTAAGCTTTCTTTTCCTTTCTGTCATCAGATTGACCCATGAGTACATATTTACTAAACATATTATTTATTTCAGGCATATTACTTCATTTTGCTAATCAAAATGTTATCAGTATTATTTTGCACAAAATAGCATGCTACTTATTATTCAAGATTTATTTTGCTTTAGATGACAGCAAAAGGAAAGTGAGCTTAGCAAATTCACAGCATAATCAAGATTGTAAGGGGAGAGGTTTAAATACTAGAAAACAACATGCCAAAAGCGCCCATTTATAAGCCAATGTTTCATTGTCAGTTTCCAAAATTTAGTATCAAACACAGCTACGTTCTCCATTTAAGTGATGTTTATATAACTAAAAGCAATACAATCCCCTATCTCAAAGAATCCGGTTAATCAGATAAGTCTTTCCCATTAGCTTGTGTTAGACAGATTTTTACTGTATTTTAAACAGCTGTAACTCAATAAATCTTGAAGAGTAGGGAATTCAGCACTATTGCTTACCTTATGAGTTTGTAGATCATGAAGAAATACTGTCTCTCCTGCTTCATTGTAGCAGCTGTTTTCAGTCTGGGCTCTCCATTTTTCCCATATAGCAAAACCTCGTCCGTCTCTCAATTCTTGTCCGTGGACTTTCTTTGATATTCTTTAACCCTGGGTCCCCAGGTTTGTTGAATTTAACCTTTCACCATACCCTGTTTGACATCATTATTGCACTTATTGTGGTATTATAATTGTTCCTGCATCAGTCTCAGATACGGGGAATTCTTTCTCATCTTGGTTCTCCATCTGCCTAGAATAGTTCCTGGATAGGGCAGACGTGCAATGGTTTCTGAAACAGAATCCAAAGCATCACTTTGAGTTAATAGAATAACAAGGCTGCTTGCTACTACAATGCTGCCTTGCCATTGCCACTCAACTTGGGTCTTCCACACTTGTCCCTTGGGTCTACTGTCATTTGATGCGCTTCCTGTTTAGCGTACACCATCTGCCTCTCTCTGATGGAGAAATGACTTCTCTGTTTACGCCCTTCTCTCCAATTATGAGGGTCTCACAGAAGAATGGCTTGGGCCACTGCTTATTATGCTTCATTTTGTAGCCCTTTTGGAAAGGAGGCAGACTTTACCATATAGCTGCAGAGGACATTAATCACACAGCATTTTAACTCTCACTTCTTTTCTCAGGGACAGCCTCATTGTGAACCAAGATCTTTTGCTCTCTTCCTCTCAACCAGTCTGGTCAGAGATTGATGGCTCATGCCTTGTGCCTTCATATATACATACTTTTTTCTTAAAGTGTTTCTTGTACCACTTTACAATTTAAATTGCAGTGGGCCATTTGAAATCCATCAACTGAATGGTAAATGTCTGAAACCTCAACTGCGTATAGTTCCAATGGTTTGGCTAGATATGAATTATGGTATACACACACAGAACACAAGCTTCCAAATAATACACCAAAATTTTAAGTCTGTGTGATGGGCTTAACAGTAGTTTTCTTTGTCATCATATACTTTGCCAATTTAATAGTGACCATAGATTTGGGCATGTTTCATAACAAATATAACACAAAATCTCCCATATAAAATGGTTTCCAATTCAATGCTGAAAGCAATGTTCCAAAATAGAAAGTGTAAAAAGTATAAAAAGCTAAAATGTTTTTAAAAGTAAAGCTATTAGCTATAATTTCTTTTGGGTTTATTTTCAAATGAATTCAATTAGTCTCACGGTAAATCTCAAAAAAGCTTTATCTTTTTTTGAGACAGAGTCTCAGTCTGTGGCCAAGGCTTGAGTGCAGTGACTTTAGTAGAGGCGGGGTTTCTCCATGTTGGCCAAGCTGATCTTGAACTCCTGACCTCAAGTGATCCACCCGCCTCAGCCTCCAAAAGTGCTGGGATTACAGGTGTGAACCATGAAGACTGGCCTCAAAAGAGTTTTATATTTTTATACATACTAATAATGCCTCAATTAGCACAGATCCAATTGTGAATTACCCATGTTACTTGCTTTCCAACTTATTTGGGCTGTTTCCCTTTCCAGCAACTGGAGAGGGGAAGAAAAGAATGCAGAAACAAAATAATTTAATTTGTTCATTTGTTATTTGCATTAAGTAATGTTTTGGAGAAGACTGAAAGTATCTACAAAAGTGAATCTATTATTTGTGGGTCTTCCAGTTCCACGGTTAATTGAGAGCCACTATGAAGTGTTTTCCTATAGCCCAAACCAAATTTACAACTTTCGGAAATGCCCAAATATAAGGGTCAAGGTTGTGTGGGTTTCAAGCTCTGCCCAGGTTCTTCAGTTTTGAGAAAAGGAAAATTAGTAACACAGAATTCAATACTTTTCAGATGACCTCATTAAATTTGCTACAAACACTGAGGCAAAACTAAAGCTTATTAAACTAAAAAGTTTCTTGAAATTGTCAGAAAGTGATAAAAATCTACTTTTAGAAAACCATGAGTTACATATGTAGTTTGTAGAGGGGAGCATTGTTGGAAGGTTTGTTTAAAGAGAATTTACACTCATTTTATTTAAAAATAAAAAATAAAACTTCTAAATACCAAATATAAGGACAACCCTCTACATCTAGATTAAGCCCTAACCTTACTTTTTTACCAGGATCCTGGGCATGTCATAATTTCTCAGAGATCTTAACTCACTCATCTATACCAGGAAAGGCGTTAGTCTTAACTGATTTGTCTATACCAGAAAAATATGACTGTCTGGTCCAAAGTGCTGGTTCCTTATGGCTCTAAAATTTTATAAGAGGTTACAGGTTCCACATAAATGCCTATAGGGTCAGGCAGGTACCATGAGTGAAGATGACCAGAGAGACAAGAATTTTTCTTTAAAGTATATCCTCATAAATTTTTCCTTATTTCACATTTGATAGCAACAAAAATATTTCACTTTCCTACCATGACTGAAACAATAATAAATGATTACCAACACTGATATATGACAGTGGCACAGAGATCATAAGGAGTGCTGGGATAGTGGCAAACTAGAGAGGGTAGGAAAAGCACTAAGTTATTGTTATTATATGGGAATGAAGGCCTAATGCTGCCAGATGTCAAAAAGTGTGGATGTCTTTGGTGAAATCCAATTTTCTATGTAGGCAATCAATGAAAAACATAAAAGAAAAGAAAAAAAAAGACAAATCTTGTGAGGTATTACCATTCTGGCCAAGTCAAGCACATCGATGGATTAGATAGGACTCACATGCCACTAGTTTACAATACCTGATTTACTTTGCCTCCCTCATCGTACTAGGAGCAGCACATATTAAATAACTTGCTAGTCGTAGTCAATGAAAGTTTTTTTTTGTTTTTGTTTTTGTTTTTTTTTTTTGAGACAGAGCCTCACTCTGTTCCTCACTCTGTTGCCCAGGCTGGAGTGCAGTGGTGTGATCTCAGCTCACTGCAACCTCTACCTCCCATGTTCTAGCGATTCTCCTGCCTCAGCCTCCTGACTGGCTGGGATTACAGGTGCATGCCATCATATCTGGCTAATTTTTGTATTTTTAGCAGAGACAGGGTTTTGTCATGTTGTCCAGGTTGGTCTTGAACTCCTGACCTCAGACAATCTGTCTGCCTTGGCCTCCCAAAGTGTTGGGATTACAGGTGTGAGCCACCGCACCAGGCCAAAAGTTCTTTTCTTTCTTACCACAGTATGTTTACTGAGTCTGTTTTACAGGCTATCCTGTACTAGGATTTCCTGACTCTTCATCTTATTTGTTCATCGCAATGCTAATGCGATGAACATTAGGCAGATAAACTGTTAGCTTCATTTTACAGATGAAAGATAAAGTTCATAGAGACTGAATAACGTGTTCTGACTCACACAACTAACATGCAGCATTAAATCTAGAATACTGACATGGAAATATTTACAATATTATGCTGAATGAAAAGAGCAGGCTATAAAATGTATGATTTTTAAAGTTTTAAAAAACATTTTAAATAACTGCATGTTATTTCATCATGAAGATACACTAAAATAGTGTTAAACAAGCTTCGATTATTACTTATTTTGCTATTAAAATCATGTAGGAAAGCATTTTTTAAAAGAACTTGATTTCATTCATTTATTTAAAATCATTAACTGATCACCTGTCATTTTATTAGATGCTGTTCTCAAAGGGATGTCTGACTCACAATGTATTTCTGGGGAGTAAAGTTTATACTTCAGAAAAAAAGAAAGAAAAAAGCCACAGGGCTTTGAAATTTAAGCAGGTATTCAGATTAGCCACAGACATTTTTAAGATACTTAAGCAATCACCTTTGAATCAATGATCATGTCCCCAGTTACATCCTCAGTCTCCTGGACTTCAGGCGAAAAAAGGTAGGCTTCCGCCAAACAGCTTAGTCTGGAGAATTGCACAAGGGATTGCAGCAGTTTTCTTTGCTAGAGGCTTTATTGAGATTAACTTTTGAGAGTTACTCTTATTAGAATATACTTGGGAACCTCCTTGTCACCTACACGATGAGAAAAAGTGGCTCTGCATCTTTTCTCAATTTTCCACTTGTCATAGCAGGATTCTAAATTTCACAATTTCAAAATAACAGCTGCCAGGTTGCAGACAGAGGGATACAGACACATTGGAGAATAAGGATAGAAATGACGATAGAACTTGAATCATTTTTTAATTTTTATTTTTTTTGAGACAGTCTTGCTGTTGCCCAGGCTGAAGTGCAGTGGCACAATCTTGACTCACTTGTAACCTCCGCTTTCTGGGTTCAAGCGATTCTTATTAAGCTAATTTTTTTGCATTTTAGTAGAGACAGGGTTCCAAAGTGCTAGGATTACAGGCGTGAGCCACTGCTCCCGGCCCAGATTGCTCTTAATTATAGTGGGATGGCAGGCCTGTATACCAAGTCTATCCCTGGTAAATGGGGACATATGGGCACCCCACTAGGATGTTCTATGTTCTTGAAGAACAGCTGTAGAAACTGGAGATGTTGAGCAAGGAAGAGAAGATGGGAATGAAGTTTGGGGGCTGAGGGACTTGCAAGGTACCTTTATGTACCTGAAAAACTGCAAAGAACTGGTTTAATAGGATTTTGAAAGTTAAGAGTCACTGGACCAAGCTATTTTTGATTTACCATTTCAGATACAGTGAAATGGTCATGAGTTTGGTTGTTGAACAATTCTGGATTCAAATCCCAGATGATACGAACTAGCTATGTGGTCACAGGCAACCTCTTAACTTCTTTATTGTAAGAGAGGGGTAGACTTGTAATGACTTACTGAGGTAAAATACAAAAGCAAGAAACCCAGAATAGGGGCTCAACAAATCAGTTTGTGCACTGTAACTATAGTTAGATATGGTACAGGAACAGACTGCCAGTTGGGTATGCTATGGGATCTTTTAGGGGTTAACTGGATGGTTGGAGCCAATATTTTTTGATCAATTTGACTTAGAAATTGTTCTTAGAGACAACAACAAAAAAATCAACTAGTAATTTTTCCCAGGCACAAGGTGATTTTATATGAACATCTAATTTTAAAGATGTTTACTCTTACTTAAATGATTAATATTCATCATAAAATCTGACATTTTCCTGCCAAGTGATACATGCTGTTTACTTTCAACTATGCCAAAAAGTACAATATATTAGAAATAAACTTTAAAAAGGCATATTGCTTGATTTTGATACTGTATCTATAGACTAGATGGCTTTGGTCACAGGCCAGGGGGCAAAAAATATGTAGAGAGGCTAGAATTTAAAAGTAAACTTTCATGACCTGATTTTGAAATCCTTTCATTTTGCTTTCATAAGACCAACTAGTTTTTGTTTTAAATTTGGTCATAATTTCCTTTTTTTAAAAAAATGAGATGAAGACATTTTTAACCTGGTATAAATAAACTTCCACCAAAAATTTAAGTTTTTAGTAACAATAAACTAAAACAAAAACAAAAAACCAAAAAACTAGGCTTGGCAGGGCAGAGTGGCTCACACTTGTAATCCCAGCACTTCAGGAGGCTGAGATGAGAGGAATGTTTGAGGCCAGGAGTTTGAGAACAGCCTGGGCAACATAGTGAGACTCCCTCTCTATAAAAAGTAAAAAAAAAAAAGTTGGCTGGGTATGGTGGCACGCACCTGTTGTCCTAGCTACTCGGCTGAGGCAGGAGGATCACTTGAGCTCAGAAGTTCGAGGCTGCAGTGAGCTAGAACTGTACCCTGTCTCTAAAAAGAAGAACAAAAACCAAAGTTTAATATACTGACCTGTGTACTTTAACGCTCATTAACTTCTTGCATTTCATCATTGTGTTCTCAATGCTTCCCTGTTTCACTCAGTAGTTCCCTAGGTGTGGCCACATATTAGAATCATTGGAAATTTTTTAAGCAACAGTGCTCACTCAAGCCACACCCTCGACCACAATGCTTGAGCTGGGAGCCTGGTACCAGTATGTTTTACAGTTCTCCCTAGTGACGCCAATGTACAGCAATGTTTGGGAAGTACTGATCTACCCCATGGATCATTATGGGAATGAAGATATGACGAGGAACAAAAGAGCAATGAAAGCTGGGTAATGGTCCCAAACCATCAGAGTAGCTCTAGCGTTCAGTTAAATGATAAATAATAAAAAACTGAGTGACTGGATCACTAGCACACTCATTTATTTACCACCCAGAAGATAGCAAGCTGCTTCTTTTTAGAAGGTAAAAAGATTCTATTATTGACTAAAAACAGAAAAAATGGAAATGGATGCAAATACTATTATTCTAATGAGATGAATTTCCTGGGTAGCCATCATAATGCCTGGTATTTATGACCCGGTTGGGACTTGAGGGTCTTTTTCAACTTTGGAAATTTTTATTTAAGCCAAACATCCTGGGGTAGACAGAACGGTTCTTCACAGAATTGTTTCAGTTGCCCAGTCAATAGGCTTACCATGCACTGTGCTTTATAATTGTTAAAAGTGTTTTCACACTTTCAAGTTCATCTTAACTTCTAAAGCAGGGCAGAAATTGCAATACTCATATCCTGTTGAGAAAACTGAGAGCTCAAGATATTAAAAGCTGGTATAAGAGTTGGAACCATTTAGAACCCAGTTCTGGTGAACTGCTAGTTCTAAAGTGTGCCTCTTCCTACACCTCAAGAGATCCACTCTTTGAGCCTCAACACCTTCTCCTGGAGAGGTGATTTTCCTTTGGAAAAAAACCAGCACTTTTTTTTTTTTTTAACATATCTGTTGCGTCGAGGAAGGAGAGGCAGGGTGGTGCAAGCACTGTGAAGAGATGTAAGTACAAAAGGGGCCTTGAGGAATTTACAGGAGCAGGAAGAACATGTGAACACATAATGTGCTGATAGCAATGGAAAAAGAGAAGCAAGTGACAACTATGTGAGGTTAGAGTTGTTAAGGAGCAAATGAAGAGCCATTCATAGCTTCGTTGAGGTATCTGCTCCAGTTGGCCACCTCACTCCTGCTGTGACTGACCTAGATGGCTTTGCCTTCTTCAGGTTATGTTACCTTGGTACCCAAACCTGAACCACCTTCAACTTCATACCTGTCCTCAGCTTTACAGCATCTCAGTCTTGCTGGTGACCAAAATGTATACTCATGTCCTGGTTTTCCTCACTGATGCTCAAACTAGCCTTTGTCTCTTATTCTTTTCAGGAACATTCCTCATTGCATTTATTCCAAACCTTCATATGTCCCTCAAGGTCAGGATTCAGCACTCTAGAATGCACCTTTTCCATTCTCACTGTCAACAAAACCTATAGTTTTTCCACACTTTAGTAGACATCTGCCTCCTCTTGTCATTTTGTTTCTGACTTTAGGTACCAAAGAGCAGGATTTTACATGTATCTATATTAAACTATTGTTTTAGTCATCTCATCACATATCAGTTTGACTCCTGATTTTGTCATCTGGTTTATACTCAACCCTTCTCAGCTTAATGCTGCCCAAGACAGTGACGAGCTTTCCTTCTATTTCCTTATTGAAACAACTGTTTTACAGAAAATCTGGAAGACATGAACAAGACAGACCTACAAACACTGCTTTGAAACCACTAACAGACTGATATTTAATCCAATCATTCAGCCAATTAAGGGATCACCTAATTAAATGTTCTTTTATTCTACACATATCCAACAAATCCAAAAGTAGATGATGCCTTGAAATGCCATCAACTAGGTTTCCTGCTTTGCTATATTTCGTCTATGCTTTCAAGTACTGTTTCTTTTCTATTCTCTTCACTTTTGCTGTTAGCCTAGTCGATTCCCCCTATACCTCAGGCCTGTACAATTCAAAGTCTTAACTGGTGTCTACATCTCTACCCTCAGTCTCTTCAACCACCAGTCCATCTAACACATCCAAAACCTTCCCAATTCACCACTTTGCCCACCTTCCCTCCAGGAGAATGTTTTAAGATACTTTTTCTTAGCAAAGATATCTTTAAGATTATAAAAATCAGCACCTAATTTTTACAGACCAAGGGGAACCACTTATAAAGCAAACATTAATATAAAATGGCATCAAGACAGGTTAAAAATGGCTACAGTTTTCTTATTTTAAAAACGGATCATTTAAAATCCAATGTGCCAGTAGGGCTAAATATTATAGCATTAAGAATTTTGAATGGCCGGGCATGGTAGCTCATGAGGTCAGGAGATTGAGACCATCCTGGTCAACATGGTGAAACCCCGTCTCTACTAAAATACAAAAAATTAGCCAGGCATGGTGGTGCGTGCCGGTAGTCCCAGCTACTCGGGAGGCTAAGGCAGGGGAATCACTTGAACCTGGGAGGTGGAGATTGCAGTGAGCCAAGATTGCGCCACTGCATTCCAGCCTGGTAACAAAGTGAAGGCTTGTCTAAAAAAAAAAAAAGATTTTTCATCGAGGAAAATACTCTTTAAGAACAAAATAATTGAAAGTAAAACACCCTATTCTTTAGTCTCACAAGTTCCAAAACCAAAAAATACAGAGTATCTCACTAATGTTATATTTATTCATTCCAAATTATTTAGGAAACAAAGCAACAGGTTAAATTAACGGGCTATCTGTAAGACTTTGAATCATGTACCCATCTTAAAAAAGCACAAAATGATGAAATTCTCTACTCAAAATATGCTATTAAAAGCACCATTCTACTGAGTTTATCTTTGACTCTTCAGCTAGAGGAAGTCTGATCATGAGGAAAGCCTGGAACATACATCTTAATAGGTGATTCTGCCTCAGTCTTTTGACTTATCCTCCAGGAAGGTTGTGAAGATTCTTAAAGATCCTCTCAGAAGCATTTGATACCAGAAAAGTGCAATAAAGGAAATACTTAAGAGTTTAACAGACATTTTAACTGTTCAAAAATCTGGGCCTTGATTCAGGTTAACAAGATGCTAGTCCTGCAGTAAAGACCAGTGGCTACTGGTTTGGCCTCTTGAAATGGTCTGCCTCAAGTGTGAATCCCAGCTCTACTACCTAATCATGTGACCTAGAGCAAGTTACCTGAACTCCCTAAGCCAATTTCCCTGCTGTAAAACGGCAGAATGTTTACCGTGTTGTTTACATAATCCATGTAAAGTGTTTAGTATGTATCAAGTACTCTATAATTACTAATTTATGTTGAGACAATATCCCTTTTAATAACTAGGGAACGTTATCAGTGCTTATATCTAATGATCTGAAAACTGATTTGGAAAAAATGTGGTCTTTATAACCCTGAATTAAGAGAATCCCACGGATTCCCTGCCCTGAACCCAAACCCAGACTGTATGTTACTGATTTGGGAACTTGTTTTCCTAGGATGTAGTGGTGGTTAAGGAGGTTGTGCCAGAGACTGATGCTGTATAAGCACACATGCACATTTTTTTAACACTGATTCCCTACTTTGGAGCCATTACACTATACTGTTCAACAATGACACCTTGAACTAACATAAACATGTCTACTAAAATACTTTAGTAGGAAAAATGTTAAACAGTTCTTTGATGTAAAGCATAAAAGCAAACTCTCAACGGAGAGTTTAAGGGGTCAAGCTATCAATCGGCTGAGAAAGAAACTACCTGAATAAAGGTAATTTCTTTTCTTTGAGACAGGGTCTTATCTGTTGCCCAGGCTAGAGTGCAGTGGTATGACCACAGCTCACTATAGCCTCTATCTCTTGGGTTCAAAAGATCCTCTCACCTCAGCCACCCTGGGAATGAGGACTACCCACGTGCACCACCACTAGATAATTTTTAATTTTTATTTGTATTGAGATAGGGATCTAGTTTTGTTGCTCAGTTTGCCCTCAAATGATTGTCCAGCCTTGGCCTCCCCAGTGCTGGGATTATAAGCATGAGCCACAGTTCCTGGTCTGGTAATTT
Organism: Sapajus apella; assembly: GCF_009761245.1. Classification (NCBI taxonomy): domain Eukaryota; kingdom Metazoa; phylum Chordata; class Mammalia; order Primates; family Cebidae; genus Sapajus; species Sapajus apella. The sequence continues at coordinate 48,241,921 of NW_022436942.1, forward strand.
CCTTTGTGACACATATTGATAAGAAAAGTACAGAAACAACTACCAACTTATCTGAGCACATTAAACATTTTTTTACGGTATAAAAACACTTATTCTAAAAGAAAGATTATTTTTCAGATTTTTAGTGAGGTGGTATAATTACATCATTAAGAGTATCTTTTATTCTGGTCTACAAATGAGTGTTAACAGAGTAATTAAAAAAGACAAAAGTTGATGGGGGTTTGAGCATAAGAGTCTTAGAGTAGCACAGGTTAAAGAAAGAAGGCAGCTGCAATAAGACACAATCTTAAAGGCATGGGGAAAGAACAGTCAACATGCAAAGGCTTAAAGACACTCCCCTTTCTTCCTCAGCTAATTTTTACAAAGAGAACTTAATTCAAAATTCAATTCTAATACATAATACATATATAAAACCCAATTTGACAAAATGGAAAGTATCTTTCATGTCACAAATACGGTACTTAAGTATACTCAATAATTTACTAATGATTCACAGTAACTGAAAAATATGGTATTCATTGTCATTTAAAGTTTACTTAGTATTTCAACAAAGTTGCTAATTTATATTAATAGTTTATGATAAAAACCAACTAAGGGTAATTTTATTAATTTTTACCATAGAGTTAATTCAGATAACTGGTATTGACAAGCATGGATAATTTAATGGAAAAAAAAAAAAAAAAAAGCTCTTACATGTAATGTGAAAAACTAATCTGTTCTAAAACCAGATTACACTCCCACAGACTGCAGAAATGATCTACTGTGCTATAAGGGTTGAAGACAGTGGGTAGGAGAGTAGGGACAATGTACCCACTTCTCATTTTAGAGGCAAGATCATGCATATTATTAGAACAGTGACTCACTGTAACACAACCATAACATTTCAAGTACATTATAGAATTTTCAATTAATTTTTTTAAACTTCAAGTAGAAAAAAGTAATTCTAAAATATTTTCAAATCAGTATCAATATTCAAAAAGTTCAGTCCCCATTCAGAAACAGATAAACAGTATATTTATTAAATGAGTTAAGACAAATAAACTTTACAAATAGACAAATAATAAAAGGCTCAGTGGCTAAAATAGATGGTAAGCATCATTGAAAGAAATCAACACCATCACGGTATCTCAGTTGGCTTACACGTGTAAAAAGAAAATTTTCAAAGAGCAATTTCACAGAAATGAAGCCAGTTTTTTTCTTATAAACAAATCACCAATTCTTGGTTCAAAACTGACATCTGTTATGAAAATTACCATATCACATATTTGTAAGATGACAAGGAGTAACTCATCTTCAAAGTGCAAGTAAGTCTATTTACAACCACAAAAAAGGCAATGATGAAGAGAAAAGGATTTTTTAAAAATATACAAAGATTAAAAACATTTGGGATGCAAAATTAAACAATTTTTTGGTTAGAGGATAAAAGCGAAAAAGTGATTGAATTACAGATTTCAGCTATACATACTATATGATGGGATCCAAGATCTTTAACAGCTTGCTTGCATTTTTTTTTTCTACTTACATAATGCTCTGGAAATTTCTGGTAGAAATTATAGTGTCTCAAAGAGAGAAATACACACTAAGCATGTCTTGCTACTACTTCATGGATGTCGTAAGACCCGTTTATGAATTAGAGTTGGTGTAGAAAGCCATTGCCTTGAGTTGAAAAATGAATACTGTAAAAGCTCAATACAAATCCTCCAAAGCACATGCACTTCTAAATCTTTTGGTAATTACATTCATATTTAAGCATAACCAAAATAAAAAAGAAACCTGAAAACATTTCCCTTTTCTCTATTCCCTATGCCTTGTGGGCTCTCCAGTTGATAGGGTCAATTATTAGAGTTGAAAGGGTTCTTCAAGATAGTCCGCCACCCTTATTTAGGGTAAATGATTTTCCCAAGATCATGCAGCACATTAATGGCAAAACCAAGACTAGAAACCAGGTCTTGACTCCTAGTCTAATATGCTTTCCAGCATATCATGCTACCTCTTTTTTTACAGTATGATTCACTATAAATACCTGATGAATAAATGTACAATTACAAATGCTGACAGAGCCAATGTGTTTCTAAGACTTGCAGAGGATTACTGCAAAGATTTGATGGAGAGAAAAGATTTCCCCCACCCACCAAAAATATCAAGCACCATCAACTAAATGTTTCTTTGCTGGGTCAGCACTCTCAGTTATCCTAGTAGTCCTCGTAAACTTTATGTCAGCCTGAGGATTGTATATCTTGTGAAATCTGGGCCCTAACACATGCCAGTTTCTAAAGAGTAAAGACAGAGGCAAAAAAGGGAAGAAGGTAGACAAAGGAAAGAAAAAGAGAGCTAAAGAATCCAATTGGCTTAGAAATGGGCATTCTAACATATGGTTAATTACTACATCTAAATATATCATTTTAGAACTTTTTCATGCAATCTCATTTTATCTAATCTGTTATTTGGCCACTTAAGAATTAAAATAAACGTATCAAAGACAATGGTCATCATTATTAATTTTTTTTTTTTTTTAACCTGTGAGGCTAGTTTAGACAAACTAAATTCTACTAAGAGTTTGTCAAATGGCAAAATTGTGTTAATTTTCTTAATCTGATTCTATCAGGTTACCAGCAAGGAATTTAAGCGATACTTCATGGGGCTGTTACCATCTTGAAATTCATTCCAATTGTGGTCAAAGAGAACAGACTAATGCACTATATATGTGGAATTGAGAAAAGAAGCTGAAATGTCTTTTAAAAAAACATTGCCATAAATTTATTTAATAAAAGGGCATATTTATTTATGTTTACAAACAAGTTTCAAAAACAAAAGGAAAACATGTATGCTTCTACTTATTAACCTTTTTCAAAATGTCAACAGCCCTCATGCTGTGTGAAGGTCTCTAAAGATTAGAAAAATCAATACAGTTCACTCACAGTTCACCAAGACATCACTGAACTAACATGTTTAGACAAAAACAAAAAGGACTAAGGTTCTCTTGTAGTTTGATAGTTTGATTTAATTTGATTTGCCTGAAATAACAAAAGCATTTCAAGCATCTTTCATTGTGTAGTTGATGTCCTGCATTAAACAATCTACTAAATTCTGAACAAAAGGTTATTAGCAAGTTTTCAAAAATTTTAAAAATTAAACAGTTGCTTCAAAACCATTAAGTAGTAAATGTATTTAAGAAACTAATTAGGACAGATGTCATAACTTCATTAGAACACCACTGCTCAGGTTTTTTTGTTTTGTTTTGTTTTTTCATTTTTTTTAAACAAAGCATTAGTGTTATCTATTTGGCTATTAGTATTAGCAATTTATCTACAATATTTAACAAGGTAAATTGTAGGCAAAAATTTAGTACAGTTTCAATAGAAACACCCCCCCCTTTTTTTTTTTTCCTGAAAATACAGCAGTATTTGAAGGACTAATTTTTCTCTGCATCAGTTATAAGGAAGCTTCCCATCTATAACAGGAACAAAAAAAGTATCTACAAACCTTGTAAACAGATCTGTATCATTTATAAACATAAATAATCCAAATTATTAACAGCCAACAGCAGAAATTAAAGTATCAATTCAATGATCCAGGGCTCTTTGTCTTGCCCAGCTTTACTCCTCCCTCTCTCCCATCCAGGGCTGAGATAAACTAAAGCTCTGCTAATACACTGTTCAGGACCATGCCTGGGTACTACTGATGATCCACGGGTCGCTTACGCTGAGTTACTGTTTATCTGTCAGTTCATTTCTCCCACCCCCCAAAAAGCACCCTCAGTCTGGCAGAAAGCTTTGCTTTTTTTTAAAAAAATAAATCTACATTCGTACAAGTGTGTCTTCTGTTGAAGTCCAAAGACAAGAATACTAGCTTGTCCATCACAATATGTGAAAAGACCCAGTTTCAATTTGTTTCTTCACAATGCAGCTAGTGTGTTAACATTCAGCTTACAATCAGAGTGATGTTTCCAAACTATGTAGTGGGCTTCCTGGGGATGAAGAGGTAGCAGACTTGTTCATTTCTATTGTAAGGTGAATTCCACTGTCAACAGCATTGTTATTTTTGTTGGGAGAGGGTGGAGGACTGGAGTTACGTTTTGTAGGAGCATCATCTTCAGCATCAGTGTCATCAATAAGGGGGATATGAGGCTCTGAATCTTCTATCCTAAACTCAGGATGTGTCATAAAGTTGTGAATCGAACTTCTTGATTCCGGTTTTTCTAATCCTTCATATAAAGAACTACGAAATGCATTCACCACTCGAATCTGTAAACATCAGAAAACACAGAAAGATGTCAGTACACTATTAACAACTTAAAAATGTTTCATTTATGAGTTTGAATCCACAAACAGCTAGGTATGAGTGAATCATATTTGCATGTAATGCAGTGGAACTTGCAATACACTGTAAAAAAAATGAATATTTTAGTAAGACACTACAGAACAACAAAACCACATACTCTAAGAATTAAGAGGTATAGAATTCAAAGTAATATTAAGAAAATCTCATTGTCATTGGCTAAAAATTTAATAGCCATTTTATAGGATTTTTTCCCTAAAAGAACAAAATCAAACAAAAAAACAAAACAAAAACTTAATCATACACAAGCTTAGCTGATTAAAAAAAAATTAAAAACAATGTATTTTGAAAATAATTCAAATAAGTTAAACAAAATCAAGCACAAAGGGTTACTATTTATCATGCTAGGAATTAGGGTGTCACCGACTATGAAAAAGCCAAGCAAATATAAGCTGAATGCCACAATGAACTCACATCTACCCAACTACTCCCTTCATTAAAAATAAAAATAAGAACAAAACCCAAATAAATGTCTATAAAATGCCATTAAACAGCTATAAATATTTGAGTATATGCCATTTGTCTATCATTGTCTATAAAGTGTTTTTCACTGTAACAGATTAAAACTTAAATCAATTACTAAAGTTATCTAGAAGGAATAGATCAAAAACAAAAACAAATCCTTTGGGATTCTTCTGTGAAAAATTTCCCAAGAATACATAAAGTATTCAAAGTTTTCTAGTCTTTTCACCCCTAAACAGATAGCTCAACAATTTACCTTCCTTCTCAGTCTGCTTTATAAATGAAAAAGGTTAATGAGTAATCAAAAACATCAGTGCACACACTGACATTAAGTGCTATTAACCCAAGCGTCATTCAGATTTAGAAAAAAAAGGGACAAAATCTAAGTAGTTGAGCACTTACTATGCATCAATTCAAATACAGTGTTGCTTTTGCTTTGATTCTAATAAATCCTATTTAGTAATAAAGACACCATTTACTCATCGTTAAGAGAAGTAAATAACACTTTGACATTCTAGAAAAAAGATGCAGTCACCAAATTCATCTAGTAAGACAGTAATAATGAATAAATTAATACATTTCTTCAAATGAACATGTCAATGCATTTAAAAAATGTAATATAGAGTTTAGGGCCATGCATCCACTTCTCATCTCACCTTCAAGCTGTCTTTCCTTATTTGCCAAGCCCTATTTGTAAGCTGCTTTAGTCCATATTCACTTAGCCCTTTATATAGAGAGTACAGCACAGTCAACTGAGAAATACAAAAGCAAAATGTCTGGGTGTAAATTCCAGCTCTGTCACTTACTACCTGAGGAACATTGGTCAAACAGGTTTCTTCAACTATAAAATGGGAAACAGCAATAGTACTTGCCTTACGGGGTTGTAATGGTAGATTAAATTCATTAGCACGCTACAAACTTAAAACAGTGTTAGGTCACAAGTATTGAGGCCAGGGCTTCTTGAACTGTAATGTGCATATAAATTAGCTGGGAATCTTGTTAAAACAGAGATTCTGATTCAGCAGGGGCCTGAGGTCCTGCATTTCTAACAACCTCCAAGGTGATGCTGAAGCTGCTGATCCATGATCCACACTTGGAGCAGTAAGCATCTACTCTATAATGTCTTGCAACTTTACCATCTTTTATAATTCTGTTCTATTCGATTGCCTGTACTTAGTTCCTTAATTTGACTGATGAACAGCAGCATATATATTTTCAATTTCTTTTATTGCTTTCGTTCTCCCTCCCCTTTATTAAGATATAAAGTGTTCTGTAAACAATGCTTGCAAAATGTTATAGTAATTCAATATTTTATTGTGAAGTCTTAAAATCACATTTTATACATGTACACATTTAGCAAGTATCCTGACTGTCCTAATAACAAACTGTAAAGCTTAAAAAACAGAAAGATAACTTCCTAAAAAAAAATTGTTGATAGCAGCCTGTAGGCAAGCAGGAGAATGCAATTTGGAAGATCAGCCAGCAAATTTGATTGGTGGTGAGGCTGTTCAAGACAACCCTGAAACTGTTGCTTATTTGACAAGATTGCTAATGCTGCTACTACTGAAGATAGAACAACAGTTAAGCTTTCTGTGTATGTGTTTGTGTTTTCTGTCTTTCTTTCTTTGTAACCAGTCTGGGTATAAAAGTGAGCAGAGAAGAATCAAGGAGGAAATAAATCTACTTTTAAAACATGTTAAATTTGGAAAATACTAGAGCTTAGCAGAAAGGTGTGAACTTAAAGATTTGAGAGTTAGTGAAGCTCTAAGAGGGGCAGAGTGTAAAGGTGAGGACAACAAGTGTATGTGCACATGCAATTATACACATACACCAGTGGCAGGCAAAGTCAGATGAAATTCCTTCTTAGCAAATTTTCAGTTCTGGCAAGATTCTTCCTATCTGAAGAATTTATTGAAACAATATTAGAGATTTTTTTTTCTAACCACTTCCTAAATAATGAAACTGTGCAACGGAGAGGATGGGTGGCTGACTTATTAAGGAACTCTTAATTAGTGGTAAAGTCTTAAAACCTAAGTTTCTGGGCTAATTCCAGGTTCATTGGAAGTCAAGAAAAGACAAAAACAAACAAACATTTACTTTATCACTAACTTCACTAGAATAAAACATTCCATAAGGTTAAGGTTAATGCTTCCTTTGTCTGACTCATCTACGTAAGCCACATAACTGGTTAGTTTCACAGCGTTACAAGGACAGCTCAGCAATGCTCCAAAGCAATTCAATTTTCAAAGAACAGTTCTCAAGATACATACAATAAAACTCATATTAACCAGAAAACATTGAACCAGATTTTTTTTTACTTTCTACTTATAAAGAACATAAGAAAGCCCTCTTGATCTAAGGCATGACACTCAGCTGGCTTACACTTGCTCTGATTTTTACTACTTCCTGTATGTAAAATTCTCACAGTACAGTAAACTGTGAGGAAAAGAATAATTTTGTGCACAATACTTTAGGTAGGAAGGAAACTACCTACATAAATTATTAATACCATAAATAATTCAATTTAAGCATAAATGTAAGTAAACTTAATTACATGCTTTTGAAAATCCAAGCCTATTTATTTTGTCCAGTTTTAAAATTCAATTCCTATTTATTATCTATTTAAACCTACTCTGTGGAATATAATTATACCCCCCAAAATTATGAGAATTAAGAAAAATTCAGTAATTCCTATGTCCAAAATATTCTGTAAATTATTCAATAGAGGAAAAAACCCCCAAAATACTGCATGAAGCATATATGGTAAACAAAAAAACTGAAGTGATTATCATAATTATGAAGTAATTTTAAGAAACTGAAAATGATGATCAAGGTAAACAATATATGAAATATAATAAAAACAAGATCATGAACCTACAAAACCAATTTTTTCTAAATACCATCCTAACTTCTGATAGCAGAAAATAACATTGTTTACTGCCCAAAACACTGTACAAAAGAGAGAGCTCTAAAATACTAATCATAAGCCAATAAATCTTATCTTCTACAACAAATTGCCCACCTCTGAAATTTGTTTTCATTATTACTTTTCTATGTGCACTAAAAAATTGTAATAGTACAGTAAAAGATACTTTGCAACCAGAAAAAATTCTAGGTTGTTTACCAAAGTTGGGTACTTGAATATTAAATTTTCTCAAAAGGAGAACCACCTGTGTAATGTTTTATCTATCTGGAACAGGAGTTGGCAAACTTTTTCTGTAAAGTGCCAGGCAACAAAATATTTTAGGCTTTGTGAGCCATACAATCTGTCACAATTATACAACTCTGCCCTTCTAGTGAAAAATTTGCCACAGGTAAAACTTAAATGAATGGGCAAGACTGAATTCCAATAACAACTTATTTCCAAAGACAGGTAACAGGCTAGATTTGGCCCATAAGCTGTAGTTTGCTGACCCTTCACCTAGAAAACAAAATTTTCTCTCAATGTCTAATTTCCAGGAAGCTACAGCAATTTATTCAGGGGGAAAAAAAAATCTAATGATAAAGACTGATATAAAAACAAAAAACAAAAAACTACAGAATGTTTTCTCTAGAGACCTGTAAGAGTAAAGATATGACTAATAAATGAAGGGAAAAAGGTATCTTCAGAGATGTTTTGAGTCTAGCGTTTGACAAAGTCAAAATGGATTATTTCCTCCATTTTAGCACCCAATAGAGGTCAAAGAAATCTGACATCACAGGTATTTCTAAAACTATTCCATATTAGGGCAGAAATACAGTGATCAAATGAAACCTTTCCTTAAATATATTAAGATAATTCTATATATTGGCTGATGTTCTGGATCACCTAAGACAATGCTCCACCAGTAAGGTTGAAAGACCTTTATGGTTAACAGCAACATAATTACTGCAACTCTTCGTGTATAATGACAACTGTATTAACAAGACATGATTTAGTCCCTGGAAAACTCCAAGAACACAGGATATAGAATAAAGAAGTAACTATCTCAAACCTTGATAAAGCAACAATTACAAACCTTCCTTTGCCACTCTCTTAAGTGTATCTTTATTTCCCTGAAGTATCTGCTCCCCTAGCCACATTGGTCCAGAAATGGTTTCACATGTAACTGTGCGTCAGAAAAAAAGAGCCTGAGGTGGAAGTGCAGGGGTATGTGTGTGTATATGTGTCTGCCTGTCTTAAAACAGTTTATGATTGCTTCGATATTTAATACGAAGCTTGGAACACAATGACAAATATAGTAAGAATAGTATAACTAAAGTATACTGACATCCCTCTAAATGAAAAAAACAATTACTTAAAATATTATTAAATGAAAATGAATAGGATACACATCACCCATGAGGTAAGCCTGTCAAAAAAGTTTAATATGAAGTTAATCAGTAGAAAACAATCAGACAATCTGGAATGTAGAACCCTTTATAAGACAATTCACCTGGATTCTTCAAAGTCAATGTCATAAAAAAATAAAGGCAGGGAATGAATCCAGGTTAGTTACTAGACTCATAACACACACACTGTCAATAATTATTTCTTGGATTTAAAAAGCTATAAAGAAAATTTTGGGGGCAACTAGAGAAATCTGAATACAAACTGTTAGATAATATGGTATCAATGTTAAATTTATTGGATGTGATAATAAAGTATGATTATATATGGATATTCTTAGGTACATGCTATAGTATTTAGGGATAAAATGCCATGGTATCTGCCATTTTCAAATAGCTAGAAAAAAGTATATATTAATATATAAATAGATAGTGTCATAAAATATTAAGTGGTAAATCCAGGTGAAATATTTTATATATTAATTTTTCAACTTGTCTATAGGTTTAAAGTTTTTCAAATTTAAAATTTTGAGGGAAGGAGGCCTACCAGGATAAAGTCTTCTTAAGGGCTCCTTCTTGTGGGGTATAAACAGACACTTTCCATTTCAGCATCCCTTAGTTTATTCTTCCTTTAATACCAGACTATAATCACTGAGGCCTCAATTGGTGAATTCTATCAAGGGTCATCTTGGGAGTCACCTCCTTGAGACAATTTTTCGTGACTTTCCAGGGTAAGCTAAGGAGTCTGTTATGACAGCATGTGTTTTACTACCATGTAGAAATTTCTAACTATTTGTCTTTTTTCCTTTAGTAGACTAAAGGTTCTGGAGGTTCTGGCGTAGCTCTGACATATGGTAGGCCTTCCATAAAGGATTGTGGAACATTTACCATCTACAGCTAGGTAGTAAGAAGCTCTAGAGAGAGAGGCATAGTTTGAAATCCATAGATACAGGGAGGAAGAGGCATTTCTACTATACCAGGCATAAGGCCAGGCAATTTACAGTTACCATTTTATTTAAGTAGGTAATTTTTAAAAGGAAGAGTTCTAGCTGTCCCTGTACATAAACTGAGTATCTTAATGTTAGAGGGTCACTTAGAACATCTGTGTGTACTTTATATCATGTGGCCTCTGCTTATTAGCTGCAGACAAGTTATTTAAATTCTAAGGTAGTTTTCATACCTGTAAAACAGGGACAGTTCTTACTCTGCCTGTTTCACAACATTTTTAAAAATATCAAATGAAAATTACCTAAGCCAACAGGGAACAAAAAGGCATTAAGTAAAATGTCTGCACTGTTTTTTCCCCTTAATTCATCCTCTTTCCAGCTTCCCAAGGTTCCTCCAGTCTTTCACCGGTTTGAGACTAAATGGAAAAGATAGGTCTCTGCTCACTTCAAGACTAACCTTAGGTATCTCAATACATTTTTGGGGTGAGGCTGGGTTTACATCTTTAATGCCTCCAATATATTGAGAATGCACCATGAATTCTCAGTAAGAATTACAGCTTTAGGCTTTTAGAGAGTTTGCTATTTACTAAAAACCTGAAACAAAATGTTATTTTAGTAAATTATTGAAAATTACAGTATTTATTGGTTCAACAATAGGATACTTTTCCTACTTCTGCTGAAACTTAACAGAACATTTCTTATCTATGATGCAATTTTAACTAAATTGACTATACAAATGGAAAAACAAAGCCATCCCAAATCATAAATACCACAGAAATTTTTTAAGTTTACACAGTGATTTCCCTCCAACCACCCTCGAATCAAGCAAAAAAAAAAAAAAAAAAAAAGTTCAGATTAAGAAGGCAAGCAACTGGCTATACATAACGAAAACTTGTCTTGAGGCTACTAACTACATTTCCAAACCGGACAAAAGTCAAAATGCTAAGTTCACTCTTAGCTTTGAAAATGCAATTTCCTGGTTTTGTCAGATGAGTTTCAAATCACATGCTTCTAGGAACCATGCAGCATAAACAGGCTGGAAGGCATATACTCAAAAATTTATAGTAGTTTCACAAGTTCTAAGCTACAATTTTATTCCCCATATTAACTGTCAGAGTTAGCACAGAGACAAGTTCACAGATTGCATCTAATCTTTGGTTGCAATTGTTCCACCTGTTATCTAGCCCTCTAAGAAATAAAACAACAACGACAACACTTTGAGGTCTCAATCCACTTTACGAAAAGAAAGCTTTATGAAAAAGCCTGAACAATGAATTCAAACATTAAGGAGAAAATGAGAAACGTTAGGTGTGTGAAGTAGGAAATGTTAATTTCATGCACTTAGGAACACACACTCACACCCCACAGTAGTAGAAGCAGTAGAAGAGGAAAACACTACATGTGTAGGGGTAGAAATATTTGTTACATCATGATGCTGGCTGGCGATGGAGGGTTGCCGCCTTAGAGCCCCCTGAATGGAACTTCCACTCTGGAAAGCATTCACTACATCCATCTGCAAGGAATCAGAGATTGTGACAGCTTGCTCAGCAAGAGAGAGAGAGAACAAGAGAAAGGACCATTCCATCTATCAACATATAAAAAGTAAAGAAAAAGGCACTTTTTACAGAGCAGATAAATAGGCAAGAATAGCATTTTGAGATGAAGTAGGGGGTGGGGGTGCTAGGAAAAAAGGAGCTTAGGGGCATATAGACACATTCTTTCAGAATCAGTTAAAAGTTTCACTCATTCACCAGTACTACTTTTCAAGAGAATACAATATGTGGGTTGGGAAGGCTAGAGAGGAAGTTTAAGGAGCACACTCTAACCTCCTCCCCAGGTCAAAAAGCCCTGGCTCCCATCATCTCTCCTACCTCTCTACCAGACCCATACCTGTGTTTGGATTCTGTTCAGACCTCTAAACCACAAGATTTGGCCACGCCGCAACTCCCTTTCAGCGTGATCAATCTCTTCAACATCCTCTGCTAATTCCTCCTCAGGTATTTCTTCCTTTTGTGTTCCATGACCAGCTTCTTTGAGGAATTTTAAACGGCTAGTTGGAATTGTTGAAATAAGCTACAACACAGGGGAATGAACTTAGAAATACATCATATCAAGGAGAGGTAAGCTGATCAACTGTAATACTAAAGGTATTAAAAGTGGTGAGAGTATCCCGACTATCTTTACCAATGAAGTAATGAGATCCTGGTGATTAGTCTTTCTCTCCCAGAGCAAAATATATTCTTCTCTTAGCTACACAAAAGATTTGAGTTTGAAAGGTAAAAAGTTTTCCTAAATGGAAATTAACCCAATTACATTTTTCACATTTTCATCAGGACATTCAAGACAGTACTCTGTAAAACCATGCTCTGATGTATGTACTTAAACTCCTATTATATTTATTTTGAATGCAATGAAAATGGCAGGTGGTCTTATCAGATGCAAAACAAGTTTACAATCATTAATGCTGTCAGAGTTCAATGAGAAAAAAATGTGTAAAAATTTAAAAAATCATCACAGTTACACTGAAAATAGTTTTGTTAAGTAATTTTTCAAAATGCAACAGTTTAAAATTAGATTAGTACTGATTGATGACACCAAACAAAAACAGATGTCCCAGAAAACACAAAGGATATAAAGAAACACCAATACACATGTATTAGCTTATGTGTTAAAATTCATTCTCTAAGGCAGCAGTTGGGTTTATCAGGGAGAACCAAGCATGTAGTCAGCTACAGAATTCTGCTTGGAGAACTTCTAGTCCAAGCACCTCATTTCACCAATGTGAGGTCTCCTGACCACCAAAGACAGTGCTTGTTCTACCATGGTACACTTAAAAATGAGCAGACAGTGTCAACTAGACAATAACTTGAGCCTTGTGGGTATATATGTTGTACTGAATTTCCTCTTCCTCAAACTGGCCAGGTTATCAGAAAACACTATGAAATAATCACAATGATAATCAAAAAGGAAATATGGACCAAGTATGGGTCCTACTTAAAAGATGGTCTCTATTAACAAGGTATTCAAAATGGTTAAGAACCCTCAGGACCTAGAAACATAATTAAGAAAACGAAGAGATAAAAAGATGTAAAGATTGAGCTAAATTTAACAAAAACCTGAAAGTCTGGTTTCACTCATTTGCAGAATGACAATAAATTAGCTCACACAAATTATATGCCATAATTATATTAACCTTCATTTATGAAAATGTTAGTATAAATTTTCTATAACTTAGTCTTATAGTAATAATAATGGGCTTAAAATGAACAATGCATAAATCATTATCACTTATATTTAAAAAATAATAACATGCATTTGCAAGTAAACTGCCTATAGTAAACATGAGGTATATCTCTTATTTCATGCACTTTATATATACACTGTTAAAACTATTCAATTCAAATCTAAAATGTCATTTTGTGACCCTTTTTCTAAGTAACATTATTCTTATAAAAACATGCTCTTAGTAAAGCTCAGTTTTTCCTATGCTGTATATTGGATTAAATTACAGAACAAAATGATGAAGTACATGTACTTTTTACGTTTTTGTAAAAAACTTTATTCTGAAAATGTAAAAATACGTTATAGAGTAAAAGATAACAGATATTAGCATCCTAACCAGTTATAAGCACATCATTTTTAACAACTGCTAAGAAACTTGTTCTAAAACACAAGTTAAGATAGTATTTTATAGTATAGGCATAATTGTAATAAACAAGTGACATAATGGAACTAATCAAACATTAAAAAAACTTATCTTTGAATTCCCTCTCTTTTTACTCACCATGTTAACGATTTAGAATCAAGTAATGAAACTGATTAAAGAAAACAAACATTAGAAATTAAAAAAAATCACTTTAGGTTTAAACAAAAACTGATGAGATTTTTACCTGGCCCCAGAGTAACGTTCCCATTCCTAGGAATATTGACCATAGCCACTGTTCTATTGAAAGTTCTGAACAACTGAAAGGTTTTCCACCAAACTGCACAATTATTATCTGGAGGAATAATCAAGAATAAATTTACTTAAATTTAAATATTCACATACTCTAAAAAATACCAAATATATGTCCTCTAAAACGAGGTGAACAACCACTATTCTGATAAAGTGTATTATATTAGTCACAACTGAAAATAAAACAACTGAAATAGACCTTTCCTCTTTCCCCTCCAGGCCACTTTCCCTCTTAAAAAAGACAAATGAAATAAAGTAAAATCCCTGTCCAATATTTTTAATCCATACTTATTTCATGTTTAAATTATGCTTACTAAAAAGTAAAATTCTTATGACCCACAAGAATAACTTTCCCCTGTATTTACTACAATTCTTCAAATAATTAACTTATGCCTTTCTCAAAATATAGTACTCTTTTGTAGAAAAGACTGTATGTTAATGAAAAAATATGCAATCCTTTTAAAATTCCACATAGCTGTTTATTTCTAGTTAACATTTAGATATGTTAAGATAGATACAGACTGTAAGGGAAGAATGGCAACTTGCAAAGTTCTATGAAATACAAGCTAACTCAGGTGAGATGATCTCAGATTTGCTCTCCTTTATGAAGCGAGTGAGGCCTGATGATGAACATAAATTCATAGTACAGTGCTTATCCTCTGCTCATTTTTCTGAAAGACCTAAAAATAGTGTGCATGAAAATATTAAGGGAAGTAACTGGAGTTGGGTATGGTGACTTATACCTGTAATTCTAGCACTTTTGGAGGCTGAGGTGAGAGGATTGCTTGAACCCAGGAGTTCAAAGACCAGCCTAGGCAACATAGCAAGATCCCATCTTAATTAAAAAAATAAATAAGTAAAAATAAATAATTTTTTTAAAAAGAAATAACAATATTCACCCTCCTGTGATAGAGTCTGGTAGGTCCTCCTGTGATAGAGTCTGGTAGGGCTCTCTTTGATATGGCAGTTAAGTAGTTCCCAAATATTAAAATCAAAAATAATTTTGGTAGTTAACATCTTAAAACATTAAAGATACAATTCCACTCTTTTTAGCTCTAGTTTATCCAAATTCAAGTGATTTTTACTTCTCAGTTCCACTATTTTTTGTTAATTTGTATACTTGTAAAGATAGATTTCCAACTGCTTTGTTAGTAGCCCAATTAGATTATAACTGATTTGACAATCAGGCCTGGATCTTAATAGAGATACAAAACTGAAATAATTTTCTTTTATAAATCAAGAAAATAATGAGCATCAAAAGCGTTCAATATTTATTTGTATAAGTGATCATAATTTTTGTTAAGTTTAAACTTTGTCTTTTTTTGTATAATGTGGGATGTAAAAAGAATATTAAGGTACTGGGGAAACTATTAAGGTACTGGGGAAACAATTAATGTGATTGGCTGATTTTGTTTCCTAAGAAATAATCTTTCACTTTAAAGTTGGAAGACATAAAACAGTTTGTCTAGTTGGTTGTGGCATTTACTTCTAAGAACAAGAGATTCAGTTCCCATATTCTTTAATATATACCTTAAATCACCATGATACTATAGATGTCACCAAGGCAATAGTTCCATACATGTTCCACACAAGTGATTGCTACAACAAGCTGTTTACCTAATGTCTCCCATATAACAGTCACATTTGGAACTCTCTTTTCCAATTACCCACCTGTACCACAAAAGTGCCTAAAACAATCGTGCAGAAGATGGCATTGTTAAAGATTCCTTCAAATACATTTCTTTCACCATGAATTTTCCGGGCATTTATTTCGTTGAAAAGTTGCATCAGCACAAAGGTATTAAAAACAATAGTATAATGTTCTGAAGGAGGAGCATGCAAAGGAGCATTTCTTCCACTATCAATGTCAAAAAACTTTTCTCCTGAAAGAATTAAAAATTACTGTTTTATAATTATCATACCAAATAACAACATATCAAGGAAGTATACAAAATAAAACTTAGCTAGGCTTTTCATTTGATCTGAGATGGCAGCATGGAAGGAGCTGGAAGAAACCTGGGATTACCTAGTACAACTCTCTTGTTTTTTAGACAAGGAAACAGAAGCTCCCAAAACTATGGTGATAATCTCAAGATCACACATCTAAGTTAGTGGCAGAGCCAGGATAAGATAACAGACTTTTTATTATCCCCCTACTATCTATCTTATTGTCTTCCCAAATTTACTAAGCACTGACTGGTAAAGAAGAAGAAATTAAGGATAAATGGGAAATCAGGAACAGAACTTACACTTTTGAAAATTTTTAACATTATAACATCTTGGATGATTGGCTTGGAAAAGAAACAATTTACTGAAGCTTTATGTATTAGACACTGAATTCTTACCAGCAAATAAGAGTGTAAAGACTACTACAAGTTGATAGAATGCATGACCCAAAATATTCTTCATCATTGTTCGTGAGATGAGAGGCTTATTTCTACCATAAGGTTTCCGAAGCAAGAGAGACTCGGTGGGTGGTTCCGTTGCCAGAGCCAGGGAAGCGAGCGTATCCATTATGAGGTTTACCCACAGCATCTGCACAGCCTTAAGCGGAGAGTCCTAGAAAAGATAGGTTTCCTAATAGACATTCACAACTACTCAGGGACTCAGCAATTCTCAGGGAGCCTTTAGGATTTAAAAACTTGAGAAACAGAACAGGATAATATTTTTATATAAACTAACCTAAAATATTAAGCTTTAGCTTAAATATTAAGCATTTTAAAAAGGCATTTTACATACTTTTTAAATTTAAAGTAAACAAGTTTTAATAGACAAATCATCACCTACTTGAGTAATACAGGCGCCCGTAAAAGCAACAATCACTGCTACTACATTAACAGTAAGTTGGAACTGAAGGAATTTTGAGATGCTGTCATAGACATTTCGTCCCCACATAACTGCTTTAACAATGCTTGTAAAGTTGTCATCTGTGAGAATAATATCAGATGCTTCTTTAGCTACATCAGTTCCAGCAATACCCTGTTAAAAAAATTTTTGTGAATTAGTCTAAATGTTTTAAGTATAAATTTCAAAGAGTCAAAAAATACACAATTAATAAAGTTTACCACTATACTTAAATTATATTGACTTAAATTTATGCTAAAAGAAGGTAACAGCATTCTTCTAAGATATTACTAGGAAAGACATTCTGGTTTAGCAGAAATCAAAGAATGAAGCATTAAAAATAAGGTTCAAATTGGATTAAAAATGGAGGAATGAACAAAGACATGACCCCAGTTCCTTCCAAAAGCCACACAAAAAGGTATATATTAATAAAAAGCAAACAAACTTTATGAAGACAAAGTTAGAGGAAAAGGAGATTCTAACAAAAAAATAAAAACCCCACAAAACCTTAGAGGCTAGAAAGCAGATAGCTAAACAGTAAGTAACTCAGTAAACACAAGAAAGCTGAATCCTAATCCAATGATAGAGAGAGTAGAAGTAGCCCCCTTTTCCCCCACAACAGAATCCTCCTATACAGCTCTGGACTTGGCAGTTGTAGGTGGCACTGGAAGTAGGGGTGAAGTTAAGAACAAAAGGAAGATCTCTTGAAAGTCTACTGAAGATGCATTTAGAAGCTCCAAACTAATAACAATGTCATCAATAGGAGAATGGAATAGATTAATAAATTGTGGATTAATAAAATGAGTGAACTAACTATATTCAACATAAATGATCTCACAAACATAATGCTGAATAAAGAAGATGAACTCAACATATAATGTATGATTCTTCCGTACAAAGTTCAAAAACAGGCAAAAGTAATAATCTTCAGGATACTGGTTATCTTTGCAGAGAGATAAGGCAGTAATTAGAAGGGAGTAGGATTCGCTAAAAAATTATGAAAAGCTTAACCTCATGAACCCTGCTATGGGCTGAAAGTGTTCCCCAAATTCATGTGTTGGAAATGTAATCTTTAATCAGCAACGTGGAGACATGGAAACTCAGAGGTGATTTCATGATTTCTGCCCTCATGCATGGATTAATGTCATTATGTTGGGAGTGGCTTCATTATCGAGAGTGAATTCGTTATAAAGGTGAGTTTGACCAATCCCCTCTTGCTTTTGTGCTCACTTGTGGTGCTCTTTCCCTTCTCCTATGACAAAATGCAGCATGAAGGCCTTCACAAGATGCTGGTACCCTGCTCTTGCATTTACTCACCTCCAGAACCTCAAGTCAAAGAAACTTCTATTTGTTTATGAATTACTAAGTCTTAGATATTCTGTTACAGCAATACAAAATGGACTAAGACAAACCCTTTCTCAGGAAGTAGCTGAAGGAGATGACTCCACCAAATAAGGGAGTAAACCAAAGAAGATGATACCACCAAATTCACAAAGTACAAGATCCAACATAAAGGAGAGAGAAAGAAAATCCTCAGGTATGGGGACCAAAAAGACAGCTGTGCAGCAAGGCTAGCAAAGAGCAAGTGCAGATTAAGGCACGTTGAAAGATGCTGAGAGAGGTCTCTCTTAGAAACTGAAGCTGGTAAGAGTGCTAAAGGTCTCTGATGTATGGAACAGAGAACTTGGGGATGAATTTGTGCTAAGTACATACAAAAATTAAGCCAAAAAACTCCAAACAAACAAAATAAAAACTAAAGGCAAGCAAGCAAAGGACAACAAATTATAGGGAACGTAAAAAGTTGTGTAAGGAAGGAAAAGTAATTACAGTTGACCACATAGGTTGAAACAGCATTTACAGTCACAGTAAAGACTGAATATTGATCGAACCTAAATTATGATATAATTCTACAGGCAATGATGAAAGGTATATGGGGTGAATGTGGTGAGGATACCTGTGTCTATGTGCCTGTGAAGGAACTAAGTCCTCATTTTCATTAATCAAAGTCAGTAGTTAATGCCTTATATTAAAAAAATCAAAAAGTACCAGATTCATGTGATTTAGAGATATAAAGGCACATAACTAAAGAAAAGCAGCAGCTAAAACAGTTTCCTTTGGGAGCCAAAAATTTGGTATGTGGTAGGGGACTTGGTATTAAGTCTTATAGAACTACTTGACCTTTTAAATGCTATGCATACATTATTTTGATAAACATGAAGTTCAAATAAAACCTTTCTCAAAATATTCAGTGAAGGAACAATCTTATTTTAGAATCTTAGTCTCCAGTTCCCAATGTGAATATTTTACTTTTGATGTCCCACATTTTTTTTTTTTTTAAATTTTGAGATAGAGTCTTGCTTTGTCACCCAGGCTGGAGTGCAGTGGTGTGATCTCAGTTCACTGCCACCTCTGCCTCCTGGGTTCAAGCGATTCTCCTGCCTCAGCCTCCTGAGTGGCTGGAATTACAGGTGCACACCACCATGCCCAGCTGTTTTGTATTTTTAGGAGAGACAGGGTTTACCGTGTTGTCCAGGCTCAAGAGATCCACTCCTGTTCTCAAGAGATCCACCCGCCTTGGTCTTTCAAAATGATGGGGTTACAGGCATGAGCCACTGTGCCCAGCCAATGCCCCACATATTTAACACACTTTAGCTCAATGGGATTTCTCGATTCTCATCATACCCATATTATATGAATGCAAATCTCACCATTCCCTCGCTCAAAATCCTTAACATTTCTAAAAGTAACTCTACAGTGTTAATGGGTATTCAAATAAAAACTAGTTCCATGATGAAACAGGTCTGGAAAACTTTGAATCACAAGAAGTTAAACTGCTTTTAAAAAATGAGCTTCTAGGAGTAATATGATACCGCATAGTATCTCTAAACTTATTTTACTCATTCAGAAGTAGGCTTGGCAAATGTTAATCTACAGGATAAGAGAAAAAAATTCCTTATCTTGGCATTCAAGGCCTTTTTCGTGTGCCTCCCTCTGAATCCTTCTAGCTTCATATCTCATTACAGCACCACAATCTTTTCTAGTTAGGTTGAATAACTTGTACATAATTCGCTGATGAAAGAGGGCCTCTTGGTTCCCGGTTCCGCTCCTTCCCTCAGCTAAAATGGCACCTCTTCCAGAAAACCTTTCCCAGCCTCTACAGGTAGAGTCAAGGACTTCTTCCTGAGATACTTGTCACTATCCTGTGATTATTTCCATGTGCTGTGAATCTTTAGGAGGCAGCAACTCTTCACTTCTAATGTTTCTGGACTGGAATACTGAACATAGCCTCTTAATATTTGCAGTCCCGCATTAATCCAAAGAAAGTTTAAAATAAAGTATTTTAATTGCCTTAGGTTTTACTACCATAAATGTATTTGATTATTGGATTATACCACGACATTCAGTCTTTGATGATAGCAGTATCTCTATAGATGGTTAACTAATTTTTGGTAAGAATACTATCATGTGACAAGGATTCTCTCCTTTAATCAAAACTTGCTATGTAAATAACTGTTATACTGTATTGTTTAGGAAATCATGACAAGAAAAAAAAGTCTGTATATGTTCACTACAGATGCAACCATCCATATTTTTGTCCTCAATATTTTCGATCCAGTTGGTTGATTCCATGATGCAGAATCTATGGATACAAATGGCTGAATGTACAAGCAGAACATGCACTTTATCTATAGATCAACAAATCAAGAAAATATGCTCTAAAATGCTATATCTGCCTGAAAAATAAGAAATACATTTAGAAAGAACTAATCAATAGCAATTTCTTGTAATTAAAAAAACCTCTAATATGTTTGTCTTTAAGTTTTTTTTTTTTTTTTTTTTGAGACGGAGTTTCACTCTTGTTACCCAGGCTGGAGTGCAATGGCGCGATCTCGGCTCACCGCAACCTCCGCCTCCTGGGTCCAGGCAATTCTCCTGCCTCAACCTCCTCAGTAGCTGGGATTACAGGCACACGCCACCATGCCCAGCTAATGTTTTTGTATTTTTTTAGTAGAGACGGGGTTTCACCATGCTGACCAGGATGGTCTCGATCTCTTGACCTCGTGATCCACCCGCCTCGGCCTCCCAAAGTGCTGGGATTACAGGCTTGAGCCACCGCGCCCGGCCCTGTCTTTAAGTTTTATCTGAACAAATGCAAAACTAAATTCAAGCTTAAATAAGAGTAGTTACAAGTCCAAGGCACTAAGCACTTACAGTTTCTCTATGTTTTTGAACTAATTTTATTTATTTATTTATTTATTTATTTGAGACAGAGTCTCGCTCTGTCACCTAGGCTGGAGTGCAGTGGTGCTATCTTGGCTCACTGTAGCCTGTGCCTCCTGGGTTCAAGTGATTCTCATGCCTCAGCCTCCCGAGTGGCTGGGATTACAGGTGTGTGCGCCACCACACCCAGCTGATTTTTGTATCTTCTTTTTTTTTAGTAGAGATGGGGGTTTTGCCATGTTGGCCAGGCCGTTCTTCAACTCCTGACCTCATGTGACCCATCCACCTCAGCCTCCCAAAGTGCTAGTATTACAGCATGAGCCACCATGGCCAGACTGTTTTTGTGATGTTATCATTCAAAAACAAATTTGTACAATTGAGCCTAAAACCGTCAAGAGCTTGAAAGAAAAAAAACACACAAACCAACCAGCCATTGTACTGTTTTTGTTTGCATTATTATATTTACTTGCATTTATTTAAAGCCCATTTTATCTGTCTTAATTCAAGTTTTGGGAAGAATGCTTTTTTAAATTTTAAAATGCATTTTACATAACTTTTTCTGGTCAGCTGTCAAGACTGTAAATAGCAATAAGAATCCTGCAAGAGCAGCAGTGAGTGATCCTCTGTTCCTAAAGAGAATGAGCCTGTTTCCCTAGAGCAAAAGGAAGAGCACTTAATTACTCAATATACCTCTTCAGCTATGCTTTACGGGACTTCAGAAGCGCCTACCAATGCAGCTGCCAACCATTTAAATTTGGATGGGGTAGAGTGGGGGTCTTTGGATTCATTACTTTTAATTGAGGGAAATTTACCTATAATTTCCTTTCCCTATCTCTTTCACTCCTGTTGAAAGGCTGCCACCATGGTGGATCTTCTAAATTTCTATTTTAGCGGCAAAATATCAGGGTGACAAATTATGCAATAAACATTTGTACACAAAAACAATCTCTCATCTGAAAAACTTAGGGCCAGATTATGATTCAGAATTCAGTCTCTAACAGTTTGGAAAGATAATGATACATATAACCTTATACCTCAATTTTCCCAAAGAGCTTAGCACCCCATAAATATCACATTAAAATCTCCACAATGGTTATGAATATTCACACTAAGTAGGACAAATAGCCTCACATCAGTTCAGAACAAATTTTGCAACCAAATGAGTCTGCTGCAAAATTTAGGTTAAGAATTTCAGTTTCCTGATAGTTCTGGATTTGAGAATTGTGATTATGAACCAGTATTTTCCAAAAATAAAACTAGAAGAAAATAAAATACTTGAATTGAGGACTTTAGGGGAAACAAGTAGGTAGGCTTTTTTAATCAAAAAAGACTATAAAATGATGATATTCAATCACTTTTTTTTTTGAGGTGGAGTTTTGCTCGTTACCCAGGCTGGAGTGCAATGGCACAATCTCGGCTCACCGCAACCTCCGCCTCCTGGGTTCAAGCAATTCTCCTGCCCCAGCCTCCTGAGTAGCTGGGACTACAGGCGTGCACCACCATGCCCAGCTAATTTTTGTATTTTAGTAGAGATGGGGTTTCACCATGTTGACCCGGAAGGTCTTGATCTCTTGACCTCATGATCCACCTGCCTCGCCTCCCAAAGTGCTGGGATTATAGGTGTGAGCCACCGCGCCCAGCTCAATTACTTTTTAAATAACTGAAGAGTAATGGAGTGACGAACAGAGGAGTCTCAATTACATTTTTAAATACACAACTGTTCTAAGCCTGTGTCTTGCTTAAAAGGATTGTTAAAAGGTTCAGATAAGATGACAGACATTAAAAAATTTAACAGACTACGAAGTCAACATACAATATTATTAAATTGTTCAAAAGAAATAATCTAGTCAGATTTCATGGCATCAAATAAAGCTAACACATAAACTAATCAGACTTATAAACTAATTTAGGCTTATTAATTATCCCTCAAACTAATCTTGAGGGACAGTGTTTAAAATCCATAGTAATTCAGTCAACAAACAAACAAACCAGCCAGGAAATTACATTTGGATATCTGAATGAGTAAATTCTTACCATTGCAAATCCAACATCTGCTTTCTTTAGTGCTGGGCCATCATTTGTACCATCACCAGTTACAGCTACAACCTGGCGTTGGTCTGAGACAGTGCTGTCAATTATACCTTAAATACAAGTAAATATTTGTGTTATAAAAATATTAGTCTTTAATAAGATGATTCTGAAGAATATCCTGATTAGTTGGTTTTATAGACTCAAGGTTAAAAATAAATAAACAAACAGAGAAATGGAAGCTGCTTAGATGTTGGAGAACCTACTTCAGAAACTATGGGTATATTCAGAGCAATATCCTGTTTTAATCACTTAAGATAAACACAATTTACCTAAGATATCAAAGGAAATGTACTTAGATTTTATTAAAACAGATGATATCCATGTCTTTCTCAATCTAATATTCATTATCTATTACTAGTTTAGGAAGCAGAACACATTTCTGTATTAAGAAATTGTGAAATAACTGAAAAATCTACTCACCTTTAACCAGTGTATGCTTATCAGTAGGAGATGATCTTGCAAGTACTCGAAGCTTTGGCCAAATCTTGTCTATCCTCTCTTGCTCAATCTATAAATGTTTATCAAAGTTAAAATATGCCCAAAACTAGTTTCCTAAATCCGAATTAGCTATCTGGCATATTTATCAGTAGCTATTCAAGTATGGTCCACAGAACAATACTATCAGAAACTCCTGGGAATTTGTTAGAAATGTGAATTCTTGGGCATGGAACCAGATCTATCTTAGCAAGTACTCTGGGGCAGGCCCAGCAATCTACGTTTTAATAATTTCTCTCTAGGTGACTTTAATGCATACTCAACTTTAAAAGCCACTGTTTTATACATAAGACCAAATTAAAAAAATCTCCCTACTGCCTTATGAAAATAGAACTTCCTTAATTTAGCCTAAGTTGCTCAGAGAGTTTGGGGTCCCCTAAAATATTCCCTGGATCAGCCCTTCCAATCCATCTCCCATTACTCCCTTACACATACTGAACTTCTAAAATTGGCCTAGAGTCACTGCCTCCACCTTCATACAGCATTCATATAGCAAGACGTGCTCACTTCCTTTAGGACCAATTTCTTTATTATTTCTCTTTTATCCCTTAGACTAGTATTTTGCTTCCTAAAGGTTATTAATTTCATGCATGGGGCCTAACATAGTGCATATTCAATATGCGTTTGTTGAATTAAATTCCTAATATATTAAAAACCTGTCATCTAAAAATAAATAAATAAATAAATCTTTACCTCTCCTTTTTCATTTCGTATTCTTCTGTTAAAATCTTTACCTTCTAGGCACAGAAAATCTTCCCCAGGATGTAAAATACCACATTTGGTAGCAATGGCCCGAGCAGTATTAATATTATCACCAGTGACCATCCGCACAGTAATTCCAGCCCTCTGACACTTTTTAATTGCATCTGGTACCTGGTTTACATAGAAAAAAACATATTACAAAATTAAATTGGTATTTCTAGAGGAAAAAATATTTCACTGCACACACTGCATTATTTTATAGTCCCCCAAATGATGACAATGCTACAATGACTTAATGATACTGATTGATTTCATTTCCAATACTCAGTACTTCCTGAACTATTTTCAATAATCTCTTTCCAATTCCACTGCCAGGCTTAGCTCAGGCTTCGTTTTCAATTATTATCTACTAACTTGCTTGCAGTATTTATTTACAGAAGGCTTTTTAAAGCACCCTTTCCCCCTAACAACCATTAGGCAATTCTTTTCTGGTTGGCTTTCTAACTTTCTGGTTTTACCACCCAGATGACACCAGAGTAAAATGTTGGTATTCTTTTGTTTAGGGTTAAGAGTGGCTCACAATCCATATCTTTTAAGGGTTACTTTACCTACTCTCATACTTTAAATTTCCATCTAATTCCATAATATTCTAAATGACTCTCAAATCTGCATCCTGCCCCTATCTCACTGTAAGAGGGTTAGTAATTCCACCTGAAAAGTGGGTATCATGTTTCCTTTACCTATTTCCACCCAAAAAGCGAAATGTTTCCTTTTCCCATCTAGCAGAAACGTACAGTCACCTGAACCTCCTCTTTCATCTCCCTTAACCTACATCCTTAGAAGCTAGTAAATCCCATGGATCCTACCTCAAACTTGCCCTGCATCATGTCTCTATTGCTTGTTGCCCAACTTACTGCAATGGCTTTTTAACTGGTACCCTGTCTTTAAGTTTGTTCCTCCTTTAAAACATCTGATATACTTGATGGCAGAGCTTTTTCTAAAAGAAACATACTTTCTTAAAATATATGATGATTCCTCAGCAGTTATACACAAACCACAAAGTTCTCAGTATAAAAGAATCACTGTTTGTGCCTCTGCCACTATAGCTCCTTTTACCTAGAAAATCTTTTCTCAATTTTCTATAACTAGAAAATCCACAGAGCCTACTGGAGCAGAGGTTGCAAATTCAAACGCCTACAGGATCATGCAGGTAATACACATGAAGAAAATATGCTGAAAATGACAAACCCCTGAGACAAATGTTTAACGAAAGAGCTCTTTAGCTCTAGCGTAATTCTGCCATGATGCAATGAGAGCCCAATGTTAACAGAATCTGTAATTGGAAACGAAAGAAGAAACCCAGATTTGTGTGTAATTTCCTCATACTTAATGTTTCTGACCCCCCCACCTCCACAAGATAACTGGACTGAAGGCTAACTTTGGACTGCAGCCTACCTATTTGTGAAGTCTATCCTAAATCAGGTGTAAATCTAACTTATCTGGCGCTTTCGTGGCCTACCTAGACAAAAGTACAACTTCATCTTATACATACCTCTATTACAGGTCATTAAGTCATACTATAGTTATTGTTTACCTGAATCCTCAATGAGCTTCTTGAAGGTAGGACCTTTACCTTATCTTTGCATCACTAATACCCAGTATGCCTTTTGTTTATTTAACAAATAAGCGCCAGGCATGTAACTGGAGCTTAGTATTTATTGAACTGCTGAATTAATTATCTTTGGGATAAAAGCGAGGGGACATTTTCTAAGGGGTGCACATTCCAGGCAAGGTAACTTTTTTTTTTTTTAAGATGGGTCTTACTCTGTCACCCAAAATAAAGTGCAGTGGTGGAATCTTGATTCACTGCAACCTCCACTTCCCAGGCTCAAGTGATCCTCCCACCTGAGCCTCCTGAGTAGCTGGGACCACAGGTACACACAACTATGTCCAGCTAATTTTTTGTATTTTTGGTAGAGACTGGGCTTCACCATGTTGCCCAGGCTGGTCTTAAACTCTTGAGCTCAGGTGATCTGTCTGCCTTGGCCTCCCAAAGTGCTGGGATTACAGGTGTGAGCCAACATGCTTGGCCCAGGGTACCGTGTTTTAAAACATGTATGTAATTAATTGCAACTTATATACATATTTATAAGTTTTACGATTTACATTATAAAAGTTATTTCCCTCCACCCAGTCAACTCTTAGTTATTCAAATCATTGGAGACAGACATCACATGCACTTACTCAAACTAATATTTACTGAATGCCAAGCACTGTGCTTAGGTCCTAATGCCAGAGTGATGAGCAAAAGGATAGAATTTGCTTGTATTATTTTTTCAAAAAATCAGTATTTGACACTAAAAATACTTGTGTTTTATAAATGTATATACCTCCTGTTATCTCATTTGAGATACAATCTAAATTTTTATATCTAAGCAGTCTTTGATTAGGTAGTATCCCAGGATCATCTGGATACAATGAAAAAAGGGAGAAACTGGTCTCAGGTGAAAACTATGTGGCAAATAATACATAAGAAAGGCACACTAACATTATTAACTGCCTAATCATCAGATGCTTCCAGCTTAAAATTCACAAACTATCTCTTTTACATGTAAGAAACTAAAGCAAAGCCAAGTACTTATACATATGCAACAAAAACTGGATTTGTTCTAGACATCTAATTATATAAGAATCCCTCCACAAGAACTGCATTGTACAAAACAGAGAAACTCAGAGAAAGCTGTTTTATATTACATCGTCTTAATTTAGTATATAAATACCCATCTCATTTTGTGATACTGAAAAACAAGTGCCATTTACATGCTTAAAAAAAGATAAAACTCTCCATCAACTGCAATGCCAAGAGCATGATAATAGACTGCTTTGTCTTCCAAAGAATGAAAGTTGCAGATATTCCGATTTAATGTTAAAGTTTAAACCATAAGTCAATGTATAAAGCTTTGAAAAGCCAGGCACAGTGGTGCACTGCCTGTAATTATAGCTATTCAGGAGGCTGAGGTGGGAGGACACTTGAGGCCAGGAGTTTGAGGTTGCAATGTACCATGATCTCCTGCCTGTGAAAAGCCACTGCACTACAGCCTGGGCAACACAGAAAGACTGCTTCCTTAAAAAACAAAACAACAACAACAACAAAAAACAAGACAAAACAAACAAAAAAAAAACACCTTTGAATGATTCTCCTATGACCAAATGACAAACATTATCCACCTGGCTATTTTTTAAGCATTTGAAATTACAAAACCCCAAACCAAATTTATCTTGATCTCTCAACAGGCTGATCCTTCTGATTCTCTTATTACATTGGTAACTCTCTATAAGCCACCAAGTTTTATGAGTTAGAGACTGATTCCATCTCCTTTATAAGACTTCTAATTGTAGCAACATCTTCATCTTAAAAGCCTTCTTTCCTAGCTACACACTTTCTCTAAAAGATCATTAGTTTCATCAGTGATTTCTTCTGACTAGTTCACTTCCAGGCTCTGAGGTACAAATGCTTGTCATACACATCTGTATGTCTCAGACACCTCAACAATGTCAAAAACAGCATATCCAAACCCAACGTATTATTTCCTGTTGGTTCTATCTCCACTTACTTTCAAATCATCCCGTTCTTTCCATCTTCTATGCCACAACTGCAGGCCAACCCATGATCATCTCTTGCCTGGGATCACTCAGTAATCTCATTAGCTTCCTTGCTTCTACTCTTCCTCATCTCTAATCCCTGTCTTACACAGTACCCAAAATAGTATTTTAACAACATAAATCATGTCACTTCCCAGCCTGAATCTCAGAATAAAATTCAGAGCCTTCACAGCCCAGTAAGGCCAGAGATCATGTCTCCCCTTTCTTCTTTACACTTATAGCCACACTGGCCTCTTTTCCACCTTTGAAATAGGTAAGCCGGGCGCGGTGGCTCAAGCCTGTAATCCCAGCACTTTGGGAGGCCGAGGCGGGTGGATCACGAGGTCAAGAGATCGAGACCATCCTGGTCAACATGGTGAAACCCCGTCTCTACTAAACATACAAAAAAAATTAGCTGGGCATGGTGGCATGTGCCTGTAATCCCAGC
>NW_022436942.1:48270473-48359195 GCF_009761245.1 Sapajus apella
AAAAAAAAAAAAAAAAAAAAAAAAAAAAAAAAAAAAAAAGAAATAGGTAAATACTTTTCTCACTATCACTCTGCATTTCTCGTTTTGCTTGAAATGCTGTGCTTGCAGCTATTTACATGGCAGGCCCACTGTGAACCATCAGTTTGCATTTCAAATGCCACAACCTCAGGAATTCTTAATGCAGTCTCCCTCCATTACTTTATTTCATCATACTATGCATATCTTATGTAACCTTTTGCACTTGTAACTGTCTTATTGAATATCATCCCCCCAATACACCACGCAGAATATAAGGCCTATGAGAACAGGGCCCAAATCTTATTCCTCCCAGAATTCATTTTCACTTGACACAGTGTCCATGTATCTTATCATTCTACCTACTTAGCTGACTTCTTCCTTTAGAATATAAATCTCAAGCCTGTTCTGGTCACTATAGTATTTCCAATTCCTAGAAGAGTGCTACACATTAGGTTTTGAATCCATTAGCTGATAAAGTCACTGTACAAAAGTGGTTTTCTGTTAGTGCTTTAGTTTATGTTGCTTCTTTGCTCAGAATAAACTTACCTGCTCACTCTCTTTCTTGGTCTAGCTAATACTTCCTTCTTTAAAATGAGATAAGGTAATTAACCTCTTGGAAGTCTTACATGACCCCTCTGGTGGTTAATACAGCATATAGTCTTTTAAGCACGTGTTTTAGACAAAGCTGGTATTTTAACATACTAGGTCTATTGTATAAAGCACTATACATTCTCAATTTTTAAAAATCTGCCAATTAAGAATAACAGTATGAATACCTCATAAAGGCAGACATTAAAAAATTACAGGTAAAGCACATGGCTTAAGTATATGGCACACAGTGAGAACTCAGTTTAAAAAAATGCTATTACATTAGACTAGGTTGGGAACTCAAGCTCTCTGCTCATATAACATCCTCTGTCTATACCCAGCAAGGTACTAATATTCTGGGTTGCAATTAGCATGTGTTTGGTTCATCCCACATAAGATAGTAACTTCTTTGAGGCCAGGGACCAGATCTCAAAACTCTTTATGTTTCTAGTACCTTAGGATAGTGCCTGGCACGCAGTTGTTCAACAAACTTAAAAAAAGTGCAAAACCAAATAGCAAAAAAATAATTTAAAGAAGGAAATCAGTCTAAAGCTGCACGCCATCCAATATGACAACTACTAGCAAGACATTTTAATTTGAATTAAATTAAATAAACAAAATTCTGTCTTTTAGTTGCACTAGCCACTGAAAACTAGAAGTCAGTAGTCACACATGACTAGTGGCTACTGTACTGAACAATATACAGAACATTTCTATCACCACAGAAAACTCTACTAGATAATGGTAGTCTAGAGACTGTGAAAACAAGTAACTTAATGGCACCTATTAAGATATATAACAATTGAAAAATCTACCCAGTTCAAGGCACTATGCTAGGTTATAGTGCTATAAACACATAGGATCCCAAAGAGAGGCTGTCTTTAAAAACCATAAAAGGTATACAGTAGTATATGCACTGTAGGTACTACTATTTCACTTATCCTGGGTTCACACAGAAAAAAAAAAAATTACAAACACCAATAATTGTACTAGAAAACTGGTTACAGTTAAGGCCTAGGTCCTCTATAGTTATGAGATTCTGCACATGCAGAACACAGAATGTTTCACCACCTCAGGTCTCACAGGATCTTCAATCCCCACAACAGCAATGCATGTAAGGCCGGTGACAATATCATTTTCATTATCCCACTCTGGTTCTGGTTCTCCTGCTGGAAAATCTCTGAATGCAAGACATATGGTTCTCAAGCCTTCTGATGCCATCGGTTCAATCACAGTTTTTACAATATCATCACGGTCCCTTGGTCTGAACACTTTTGCCTCACCATTAGCACTCAAGATTTTGAAACACCTAAAAGGAAATGTTGAATCCAAACATCAATAATTAACAAAAATAATGGTTAATGCCATTTAAGTGAACTGGCAG
This sequence comes from Sapajus apella, assembly GCF_009761245.1. NCBI lineage: Eukaryota > Metazoa > Chordata > Mammalia > Primates > Cebidae > Sapajus > Sapajus apella. The sequence goes on from NW_022436942.1 coordinate 48,272,464, forward strand.
GCCTAGAAATCATGGGATCTGATATCTGGAATTCAGAGAATTACACGTAATGCACTTCTACAGACTTAAATGCATGTTTCACCCTCCCCTTTACAAAACAGTTCCAATATGTATGGTTTTCATTTGATAGTTCTCCATTTATCAGTTACTCTAGAACTTCTCTAAACCTTCCCTTTTGGAAATGCAGTGCTTTCAAATTTTCACAAAGAATCCCCGGGTGGCAAAGGAGAATAAACTATATACCTCACCATTTTGGTACAGAATCAGACATTAGTTTTAAATAACATGAAAATCACAAACTTTTTTTTTTTTTTTTTTTTAAGTAGAAAGCCAAGTGTAGTCAACCCCTTACCTGAGATGTTGTTTCATTATCATGGAAGAAAAAAACCTTATTGTTAAAATAAGCATTCTATCAGAATGAGAGTTAATGCCAAAATAGTTCTTATTTTCAGTGACATTACCTTTTTCATTATGTAATGAATAAAAATCATACTAATGACTCTCTATACTCCTCTCCCTTGATGATGCCATCTCTTCCTGCTTCTAGGGAGATAATTCCAATATCTACATCTGCTGTTTTGTTTTTTGAAGCTTCCTATCATTGCTGACAAATTCCACCCAGACACTTTATCAGTACCTAAACCTTAATGGATGAAAGACTGGAAGATGCCTCTTTACTACCCATGTAATGGGCATCAACACTACCCTAATCGTTTTGATATAAGTCTAAAATTTCACCTTAATACTTATTTTTCCTGATCATCTTACTACTATTAGCTCCTAAGTCCTACACATTTCTCCTCTAAGCAGCCTCCTCAATGTGTTCACTCCTTTTTATTCCTCCTGCTACTATTTTCTTTTGGTTCTTACTTCAAGCTACAAAGCTACAGCTTCTGTAATAGTAATAGCCTTTAAACTGGTATCTGTCTCTAGTTGATTTTTTGTTTTTTCCCCCCACCTTGTTCCCTGATGCAAGAATTATCTTTAATCACAGCTTTGATGATTCTATCACCTGAAGAAAAAAATACTTCATTTGTGTTATCTGGCTTACTTGAATTTTAACTGCTCAGCCCAACATTTATAACAAAATGCAAATGTTACTGTGGGAACACTTGCTGTATGTTTACTATCTATTAGGCTTCATGCTAGACATGTGGTATGCATTATTTCATTTAAGTGCCACAGAGTTGGTGGTTAGCACCCTTTTTTCAGTGGAGGACAATGGAAGTGAGGGAAGAATCTGCCCCATAACCCAAAGCTAGTTAGCTGCAAAGGAAGAGTCAATGCTTGATCAGTTTTGATTAAAAAATCTCTCCTATCCCATTTATCTACCAAGCATCAAGCCAGGGATGAAACAGATTTCTAACCTTTTACAATGAAATCAGATAACTGAGTGTATTGTGGCAAGAAGAAAGCACTATATGGCCTGTGTGCCACAAAAGCCCACCACTACTCAACTAAACTATACAACCAGATATTCCCCTCCCCAATACAACCTGCACATCCCCATCTCCTTTCCTTTGCTGTGGCTTCCCTCACCTCAAAGTTCTCATTTCATACCAAAACCTATCTTAAATGCCACATCCCTATGGTGTGCTCTCTCATCCAAAAACTTTGTACTGATTTACTATATGCTGCTTTCACAGTTATTTGTTTATATATTTATCTCTTAAACTAATTTTAAAGTGTTAAGATAATAGCAGCTACTAATCCACATGTAAGCAAATTAAAAGTATAAATATTTTAAATATTTACTTCAATATGTTAAATATTATTCAAATGAGTTCCAATTTTTTCAAATTGTACTTAGCCTGTGTGTGTGTGCGTGTGTGTGTGTGTGTGTGTGTGTGTATATATATATATATATATATTTTTTTTTTTTAAAACCAGTTCTCTACTTCTTTACTGGAATTAAAGAAACCAAAATAATTTCACCACCTTTAATAACAAATAAACATCAGGGGAACTATATGTGAACATGTAACAGCAAAATTAAAGCTAATGGTCTGTAAAAGGACAGTAAGAAAAATTAGCATTCAAAATGACAGGAGATATTTAAATATGACACTGCAGTAGCATAAATATGATAAATCTCACTTTGTTATAAAGATCTAGCTTTTGTTCCTTGCTAGTCTAAAAATTACTCCATACTTCTCTTATCACATTTAGAGTCTAGTAATCACAATGCAGCACTGAAGATCTAAACTTGAGGCCAGGTGTGGTGACTCACACTTGTAATCCCAGCAATCTGGGAGGCCAACATGGGTAGATTAGTTGAGGTCAGGAGTTCAAGATCAGCCTGGCCAACATGGTGAAACCCTGACTCTACTAAAAATACAAAAATTAGCCAGGTGTGGTGGCAGGTGCCTGTAATCCCAGCTACCTGGGAGGCTGAGGCAGGAGAATCCCTTGAACCTGGGGGTGTAGGTTGCAGTCAGCTGAGATCGCACCACTGCACTCTGGCCTGGGCGACACAGTAAAACTCCATCTTAAAAAAAAGAAAAAACAAGAAAGAAAGATACAAACTTGAGTTTCTTCCCAGGAGGGTTTTCAAGATTCTATGTATTAAATAACAAGGAAATCAATTTCTAAAAATAAATATTAAAGTATACTTCATTAAACATACCAGATTGAATGCAATGGGCTTATTTACCCTATAGCAAAATACTAAGAAATAAGAGAAGCTAGAGTGTGAAAATGGCAGAATATCAGTGGCAAATAATCTGGATACCATAAAATATGCTAACAAGCTCTGAGGTCCTATCAAATGCCTGATGTTCACAAAAAGAAGACAACAACAACAACAACACAGGAGGTATTCCATAAAGCAACTACAGTTAGCAATTTATTCATCTAAGCATTTTACTCTTACTTTTTCAGAATTATCTCAGATGCACCCTTGCTGAATATTCGGTAACTTCCATCTGAATTTTTCAGGACAGTACTCATGGACTTCCTAACAGAATTGAACGTGTAGACTTTGTACAGTGCTTCTTCTGGTATTTCATTTCTAACATCCTGATAATCCCGTTTTAAATCCAAAAGAAGTCCCAACAAGGCACATTCAGTTTTATTACCAACATGACGAGGTAATCCACCCTCTTTCTCTGGTGGCTACAAGAGAAAAAGGTTTAGTAGCTAGTATCATCACGTTTCTCTATGAACATTTAAAATTTATAATGTAAAACAGAATGCAACATTCTAAAATAAAATTACAAGCAATTGTCTAATATCAGCATTTTAAAGAACGACATAGAAAAGTAAGGTAGAAAGGAGCCTGGGGTGAGAATGACATGGATTCTCATCTCAGTCCTGCTAGTTACTAGCTACGTGAAAGTTGACAATTACCCAACTGCTGTGGTCCTTGGCTTCAGCATCTGTAAAACAGAAGCACTTATGACCCCAAAATTAAATGATGTATGAGATGTATAAAGTTTGTAGTTGGTTCCTGAGACAGAGTGGAACTTAATTTTAATTCCCTTTTCCTGTTTTCACTGAACTTTTATACTAAATCATTCAAAATTAAATCTACTTTACCAATTTTTATGGCTTAAAAGTATATGCATTAAAATACTGTTCTCTTAAATGTAGTGGAAAGCTATATTTCCTTCACAGTGCCTTCAGAAACACCACCTTATATAATCATCACAATGGTATCAAGGACAGATGTGATCATCTTTACTCACTAATTAAAAGAAGGGAGCTCAGATTTTCAGCTACTAAAAGACAAAGGTATATCTAGAACCAGTATCCCATAACTTTCCAATGCAATCATCCAATTCATGTATGTTTTCACTAATGAACAGCTTGCAATATGATTTTTGTTAATGATTTTCATCCATAAACCACTAGAAAATATTAAGTCAAACATAACACTTTCTGTTATAAATAAGATTTTTAAAAAGCTTGTGAAGTTGAAAATATTCTATTATATGGTGGCACAATTCTAGAATTACTTTACTGCATTAATTCTAAAAAAGCCTAAGGACCACCATATAGGTAGGAACTACTGAGAAACCAGAGCACATAGCAAGCATATATAAAACATGTTATTTTAAGTTGAACTCTGGCTTCAAAATATTCTCTCAAGTTGAGAGCTGACCTCCTACAGTAAAACAGCTTGATCTTTCTCAAAAATGAACTTAACAAGAATTTAAAATTAAATACATGCTCTAGTTATAAGAGTAGAGAGTTTCTGAACACAGGAATTCAAAATATAGGAGAAAAACTAAGTAAACAATGTTTATGTTGATCAGCAGACATTACTCATAACAAATTTAAAAACTGTTACATAAATATATACCTTTTAAACACAACACAATTCAGTTTACTTTATATACAGTAACAGTGGTTCTGAAGACTTACAGTCTAATCATTACAGATTTAAAAATTAATTTTCACATATATAAATTATTTAAAAAACCTTACCAATATTTTTGATGTATAAGCACAATTCACAGAAATTCCTGTTACAAGATAGGACAAAATATTTGGTGGAATAGCTTCTGGTTCAGGAACCTTCTTATAATGTTTTTCATTTATGTAAGCTTGAACAACTGTCATTCTGTTCATTGTCAAAGTTCCTGTTTTATCTGAACAAATGGCTGTAGCATTTCCCATAGTTTCACAAGCATCCAGATGCCTTACTAAGTTATTATCTTTCATCATTTTCTACAGTGACAAAAACAAAATGAAAAAAAAAAACTAGTTAAGCTCCATATAAAACCAATCACCTCATTACATTAACATGATTATAAATTGTTTTAAAATTAGAACTGAAACTCCCAGCTTTATATAAATACAATGTGTAGAGTACTGACGTAATACTAAAAAATTTTTTTTTAGCATATTTGACCTATTAAAATAAGTTAAACACAGTATCAAAGCTTTCTGGGGTTTTAATCATTTTATTGCTGCATAACATAACCTAGTAAATCAATTCCGGTACCTGCATCCATACACAAACAACACTGAATATATGTCTCCAACGATTTTTGCAAAATGGCCTCACATTACAAGAGCAATGACAATCTGTACTGTTAAGTACAGCAGTACTTATAGTAGTATAAGAGTATATTAAAGGATTAAGTCTCCTTATGAAGTAGAAAACAAAAGATTCTTACATCAGTGCCAAGGAAAAAATAGCTTTTATCAGATAAAATAAAGAGCTCATGAGTATGTAGTTGCTTGATTTTTTCAATTATTAACTGATAAAGTCAACATATCAAAACTAAAACGAGTCATTTTTTATCTATTCTATATGTTGACAGACTTGGTATTTTCATCCTTAGGATCAAACTGTGTCTCACTTCTTTCTCTCATCTACACTAGAAAAGATCATTTCTAAAACACCAGGAGTTTTCACAGTAGTCCCATAGGGCATTTAAGTTAAAACACTTTATGATTAATTCTCAGTATATACGTGAAATGTGCTAAAAACTATATGGAGTTATTTTTTGAGATGGAGTCTTGCTCTGTCACCCAGGGTGGAGTGCAGTGGCACAATCTTGGCTCACTGCAACCTGGACCTCCCAGGTTCTGCCTCAGCCTCCCAAGTAGCTGGAAATACAGGTACGCGCCACCATGCCTGGTTGATTTTTGCCTTTTTAGTAGAGACAGGGTTTCACCATATTGGCCAGGCTGGTCTCCAACTCCTGACCTCATGATCTGACCGCCTAGGCCTCTCAAAGTGCCAGAATTATAGGCATGAGCCACCGTGCCAGGCCTATATAGAGTTATTTTACAAAGTGTTTTCTGTGATGACTAATATGCAAGATGCTGCAAAAAAAACCTGGCTCCTTGAAAAAATAAATACATGAAAAATGGTTGTTTCTTCCTAAATTACTTGTGATTTACTTATTAAAGATTAGAAGAATGAAGTTCTGCAGTAAAGAAACCATGTTCGGTTTTGTGAAACACTAACAAAGAATCCATAGACTATATACCTCCGTGAAAAGAACAGTAATTCATAACGTTAGAGCCAGATAAACATCTAGTAAATTAGGCTTAAAAAACAGTAGTTAACTTGTTCTTATTTTCTGTTCGAGAAATACAAATCAATCTTGCCAGTATCTTTCTAATCAATTGAAATATCAGTATCATTAATGACTACTCAAAATGAAGCAGAGTTTGATAAAATGACTGTTCAATGTCTCTAAAATATTTTTACCACAAATATTTCAAATTACTTTAAAATATCAAAAAAGACAAATAGATGACTATATCTTATCACATTTACCAATTTATTTTTGAAACCCAACTTGTTAAATGCCTGAAAAGAAAATAAACAGTAAGCAAAAAATATTCTTATCAAGACAGGTCTAATAATAAAGAGTGCAAAGATTGAAACTATAACTAGTTGATTTATATTGCTCACTGTCAGCAGTGTTACTTAAGGAGAACTAGTAATTAACATTTGAAAATTTACAAAAGCAGCATTCTTCATTTGGTTATAATTTTTTACCTGCAAGATCATTTTGAAAAAAAAGTCCAAAATTGTCCAAGCTACATCTTTTTTTAAAAAAAATCCAATCCACCTTTTCCATAAGATAGAAAATTGATAAAAATAAATTAATAATCTTCAAAAGGATTACTACTTTAAGGTAAACAGCAGTAAGCAAAGCCATTAAAGCTCATTTTTTAGCATTCTACTTGGAAAACAAGAAGGACTGAGCTACTGTAAATCAAGTGGTCAGAGGAAGGTGACACTTGAAGAGACTTGAATAAAGAAAGAGAGGTTACTCAAAGGAAGGAACAAGCAGTTCCTTCCGAAGTAAGAACACAGTTGGGATGCCTGAAAATCATCAGGCAGGCTGGTGAGGTTGGGCCAGAGGAGCAGGGAATGAGCACTTAGACATAAGTAAAGGCCAGACTGGCAGGGCCCTGCAGGCCATGGTAAAGAGTTTGGATTTTACTTTGTCATGAGAAATAACTGCAAGTTTTTACACATGGAAATCATAATTTAATTTTTTTTTTATTTTTAGAAACACGAGCCTAACATGCTCACCTTAATTTTACAGATGGGAAAGAGGAGGTGATGTGACTTGACAACTTAACTACCACATAGCGAAAATCAGGCTAGAACTTTGCTCAGCAGAGTTGTGCTTAGATTGTGTCAAGATTGCCCTACGTGGAATGCACAGGTCTCTTACAGAGATATTCAACTTGTGGGAGGTACAGGGCATCAATGATAGTATTTCTAAAGAAAATAGTGTACATTTATGAACGTCCTCACTTTCAAAAGCAAAAAAGGAGTAACTAGATGGGCATTTTCTATACCAGCTAACGCTTTAAACATAATACATCTACTTAACTATTTTCTACTTACTTTGACTGAATAAGCCAGTGAGATAGTAACTGCAAGTGGAAGACCTTCTGGCACCGCGACCACTAAAACCGTAACTCCAATAATGAAGAACTTCACAAAGTACTGTATATAAATTGGTGTACACTCAGCAAGCCATGGTCTTTTCTGAACCCAGAAGGTGTCAATGACAAAATATAATACTAGAATGATAACTGTGATGGCAGACATCAACAGACCTTTCAGAATAGAAATAGAAGAAAAATGTGATTATATAAATTTCCAGACACTGACCATTGCCAGATATATATTAACCACTGTAAAGAGTTGCAACTGGCTTGATAGTATTGAATTTCTCTGAGAAATTGTTACTTCTTTTTTGCACCTAACTTATAACTTGACATTGTCAGATTTAATTTTTGCTTCCAAGTACGGTTTTGTCCCCAGGAGAACTGGAAGAAAAACACTTAGGATTCTTTCTTCGACTTAATTGTATCTTTGGCCTTGTACTGAAACTGAGGCAAATAATAAGCAATGACAAGGAAGTACCCAAAGCTTAGAATAAACTGGTGCTTTACATGTTCAGGAGGCAAGCTGCCTAATGCTTAAAGAGAAACTGGTAAAAATATGATCAATGGGGAGACCTGGAATTAAAATTCAACCCATGTTTTAAAAAATAACATTATAATAAATAATAAAATTATATAGTATGAATTATTTCAATTTTTTTGCTTTATCCTTAGTGCTTCATTAACGTAGAAAACCAAGAGTTAACCATGTATTCTGTGGGATACTCTGGTCTTTGACATGTGTATTAAAAAATAAGGCAGCTAGCTGGATGCAGCGGTTCATGCCTGTAATCCCAGCACTTTGGGAGGCCAAGGCAGGTGGATCACCTAGGGTCAGGCGTTCGAGATCAGCTGGGCAAACATGGTGAAACCCGTCTCTCCTAAAAATACAAAAATTAGCTGAGTGTGGTGGTGGGTGACTGTAATCCCAGCTATCAGGAGGCTGAGGCAGGAGAATCACTTGGACCCAAGAGGCAGAGGTTGCAGTGAGCCGAGATTGTGCCACCACACATTAGCCTGGATGACAGAGTGAGACTCCACCCCCTCCTCCACCAGAAATAGAATAGAATAGAATAGAATAAAATAAAATAAAATAAAATAAAATAAAATAAAATAAAATAAATAGGTAAGGCAGCTAGGCACGGTGGCTCATGCCTGTATAAAATAAATAGATAAGGCAGCTAGGCACGGTGGCTCATGCCTGTAATCCCAGCACTTTGGGAAGCTGATGCAGGAGGATCACTTGACCCCAGGAGTTGGAGACCAGTCTGGCCAACATGGTGAAACCCTGACTCTACTAAAATTATAAAAATTAGCCAGGTGTGGTGGCATCTGTAGTCCCAGCTACTCGGGGTGTAGGTAGGAGGATAACCTGAGCCTTGGGATGTCGAGGCTCCAACAAGCTATGATTATGCCATTGCACTCCAGCCTAGGTGACAGAGTGAAACTCCATCTCAAAAAAAAAAAAAAAAAAAGAAAAAGAAAAAGAAAAGAAAAAAAGAGGCAAGTTCTAACATCCCAATCTAATGTCTACTAAGTGCCATTGCCACCTCAAATCCACTCCTTTCCCCCAACACTACATCAGTTAGTATTACCAACTGACTACATACTACAAAAAGCAAATATTTGCTATTAGATAATAAGTTTACTGAGGATAGAAACAAAAACTTCACTTTTTCTATCATACTCCTAGAGAGTAGTAAAACGATGCAATTTAAGCAATTTAAAAAAAAATTTTTGAGACAGAGCCTCGCTCTGCTGTCCAAGCTGGAGTGCAATGGTGCAATCTTGGCTTAATGCAACTTCCATCTCCTGGGTTCAAGCAATTTGCTGCCTCAGCTGGGATTATAGGCACCCACCACCACGCCTGGCTAATAAGCAACTGTAATAATATATGGTTGTTTATCCACACACTGTTCTTCCAAAAAGATGTTACTGCTAAAGGTCATGCTGTTTTTAACCTCAGAGCTCTGCCTTTTCCCTCAAAGAATGGCTCTATTAACAGGTGTTCTCTAGTGATGGCAGTAATATAGTAACTTTAGTCTCACTACAATGATTCCATTCAGTGCGGAACTGTAACATTAGAGAGAGACATAACTAAAAATTTTCAAAATAACCAGTAAAAAGATAAGCAAAATGTGTGATGAAATTTTACTAAAATAAAATCGGTTCATCTTTACTGAATAACCTCACAGGTTGCCTTTTCTCCACTTAATGCATAAATTCGGAGATGAGTACATAGGCTTATAAATTGGGCAGACTTAGGCACAAATCCTAACCTGACTACTTATTAGCAAATTATAAAGTAACTCAAAGGGCTTGGTGCATTATAGATAAAACTGAAAATATTTCAGACTCTCCTATTCACAAAGCAACAATTTCCAGTCTTAAGTGTGTCAAAAGATAATTTTTAAGCAGAAAGTTAGCATGTTTAAAAATAAAACACTTTATTTTCTTCTCTATATCATACCTGCTTTGCCAATCTGAACAGCCAGTTTTGTAAGTTTCCCTTGTAAAACAGATTTTTCCTTTTTTGGCAAATTTGCTTTCTTTTTATCCTTTTCATCACCATCTCCTCCTTCTTCACTCTTCAATGGCTGCATTTCCATGGCTGCACCATCCTGGGCTTTTGCTACATTTAAGAGCAAATAGAATTTCACTATACTTTAAAAGCAGATATCACTATTAACATTTTAAAGAAATTTTAAAAATCAGTTTCTTACACAAACCAGTAAAGGTATAAAAGCATTCAGCTCTGTGTGTGTGCGTGTATCTACACAGAGAAAATAAGACAATAGTGACATTAGGTTGTGAAACTTTGTATCAGATTTGAAAATATTGTGCTAGGTAATGAGGATGAGACATATAGGGTCCTTAAACTAAGAACTAAAGAATACTAAATTGCTTTTCCTGTGTGTTATGTTAGGTAATACTAAACAACATATATCCCTTCCCTCTATAACCATAATGTAGAGATATATATGACCATACATATATAGAAATATGCATGTATTTATAGACTCTTAAGTAAATGCAAATAAATTTGTTATATATTTCGTTTCTTATGCATTTTTGCTACTATGTAATAACCAGTGTTCAAATGCTTGAAATGCTTAAGTTGAAAGTTAATCTACATAAACTTGCCCCAATCTGAAAATCTGAAATATTCAAAAATCTGAAACTTTTTGAGCACTGACATGACACAAGTGGAAAATTCCTGACATGACCTCATGTGATGGGTCATAGTCAAAACTCTGCTTCAAAATTACCATCAGGCAATGTGTATAATGTGTATATGGCAATACGTATAAATACATTTCATGTTTGGAGTTGGGTCTCATCCCCAAGATACCGCATTATGTATATGAAAATATTCCAAAAAAAAAAAAAAAAAAAAAAAAAATCTGAAATCTGAAACACTTCTGGTCCCAAGCATTTCGGATAAAGGATGCTCAACCTGTACCACAAATCATACTTAAAATCTCATTGTGGTGACAATGTGACTAAGATGCTGGGAGGAAGAGAGGTTAACCCAAGTTAACATATATTGTTGATTTTTCCTGCCACATGTATCTAAATTTTGAACAGATATGGTACACAGTAGATTTCTGGATATAATAAAAACCAGCTGACTGTACTTTTGTCCTCCTAAATTTACCTTTGTTGCGATTCTCAATAGCTCCATCTTGTTTCTTATCTGTAGGAACAAAATGGGAATTAAAGCTTTCCAAAAGAAATGAATACAGCCATGCTAAATTATGCAGAGGTAGTTCACATTTCTATAACAGTTGTTACACAATGGTGTGTGTGTCTACAGATTAGAAAACATTTGACTTGTGATGACCTGCTGGGTCAATGATTCCCTAAACCTTACCTATGGGAGAATACTGCAAAAATAATTTAGGGTGCTCTTGTTTTATTTTTCCATAAGACTTCACTATTTTATAAGCTGTAATAAACCTAAATATGGTACAAAAGGTTTTCAAAGTAAACACAAATATAACCCTAAGAAAGCAGAAAAGGGGTGGAGAGGGAGGAGGAAGGGATGTTATAAAAAGGTAAGAGGCACACAGAAGAGTGTTGGTGGGAGTGAGAACAAAAATTGTATGTACAAAAGATATGAGAGGCAAGTTAGTAAAATCAGAATATGAATGTATAGCATAAACCAGTAAGACTACCAGGTAAGGTAGCTCTCCAAATCAGCTTATATTTAGAAAATACACAAAGATGAACATATCTGAAGCAATAAAGTAATGAAGGAGGGGACGGAACTATTGTCTAGAGTAGGCACTATAATATTAAAAATGACAAAGAGACAACAGAACCATTCAGCCTGTATTCTTCTAGCTTCTTTATCGAGGAGAACTATCTTCAAATGGAAAACATGGAACGAATGTGGTCAAGAAGGAACAGAAGCTCAAGATTGATGAGGAGATAGTAAGAGAATACCTAGCTACTTTTAATGAGCTCAAGTTTGGAGAGACCAGGCGGCCACAGTCCAAGCCAACAAAGGACTGAGACAGATTACACTTGACCGCTTTTGAGTAACTGCCAAGGCAGTCAAGGGAATGGGAGAAGGGCTGGAGGTCCTTCTCCAGATGGAAAAATGTTGACCTGTTCTAAAAAAAAAAAAAAAAAAAAAAAAAAAGGGAGTCAATAAATTAGTGGTTAATTTCTGGGGAATATTCTGGACTGGATTAATAAAAGCAGTGTATAAGACTCAGGGAGAAAAGGTGCTTACTAGAAAAGATACTGTGGAATAAAGTGACAATGCAAACTGCCCTTCAGTGTCCAATGACTTTCATCTCCTGTGTATTGGGATGCAGCAGAGTATAGAAAGGTAGACTCTTGATCCAGATGGTGTGACCTGCCACTTACTAGTACTCTGATCTGGAGCAAATTACATAATCTTCATAAGCCTCAGTTTACTCATGAATAAAAAATAATAATAGTCTTTACTTTGTACAGTTATGAGGATTAGTGAGGTAGCACACGCAAAACACTCAATAAATGGACTCATTACTGTGCTGGTCTTAAAACTGCATTCTATTCAGCCTTAAAAAACAACACGGAAGCACACTGAGAACTTCAAGGAGGGCACAGAAAAAAACCTAGAATGTGGAGCTTGCCACCTGCATCTGCCTGCAGAACTTTTCACATACATTTTTGTTTCAAATAGAGACCTTATTGCTAACGGTAAAACTCAAAAAACAATACAAACCACTCAAATATTAAAAACACTGCTGTAGTTACAGCAATCTAAGATTTTAGCAAGGCAGTTATTTTAGAAAGTTTCAAAATATTCATGTAAGAAACAATATGGTTTTACTATCCTAAATAACATTAAATAAATCTAAGTGGCTAAACCACAGTAAAATGTTGTCAGCCTAAAGGGTAAAGAGGGGTGATCCTGAGTGGGAGGAAAGGATGGTACAGCAGATACTCAGAAGCAGGGTGGAGAAGGCTTTTTAAAAGTAGGTGTGCCCCTAACTAGGAGATTCTGAGATGTCTCTTGCATATAACAGTTTCTTGTAAGATCCTTGTGGATAAATGGTATGATTATCATGTTTGCTGTTAACAGAACATTTGGAGAGACAGTAGATATAACAGCAAAATTTTAAAAATATTTTGATATCTAATGATGGGCTGAATATAAAAAGAGAAATGTAAGGTGTCAAAACAAAGTCCTAGTCTTGTGTTCAAAAACCAAGCACATTAAGTATAGATTGAAAACGTGAATAAAGATTAAAAGCTCATTGAAACTAAGATATAATGTGGCTGATAAAGCTACTGCTGAAGGAACAGAAAAAATTAGCAAATAGGAAGTGAGAGTTCAATTCACTTTGCTGATCAGATGACGGGAGATTCTACACCTAGAGAATAAATGGACAAATGCCAGTGGAAGGATTCAAGTAGATGCTGCACTTCTCTGGCCATGGTAAAGGGGACTGATGCATTTTCTAAAGGCCCTTAATGGGCTATTAAATCTAAAACAAAAATCTTTTAACTTTTTATAGAATTTTTCATATCAGAATCTCTTGAAAAAGAAGGTACTAATTCTTATAAATTATTTGCCATATTTCCAAACACCAATTATAGAAAATTATTATTCTTACTTTTCTTCTCCTTTTTCTTCTCATCTTTCTTCTCTTCCTCTTCACCTCCAGCTCCAAGTAAGGTAAAGATAATTCCAGTTTGAGAATTTACACCTACAGCTGTAACTACCATTCTTCCAGAGCCTTCCATTACATGAGTACCTATAACCAAAAACAGTTTGTTTTTAAAAATTCTAATAGATTTCCCTGCTACCACCAAATTTCAAACTTCAGTAATTATTGTTTTTAACATCCTCAACATTTAAGACAATAATTTTTTTTTTTAAAGATAGGGTTTTGGTCTGTCACTCAGGTTGGAGTGCAATGGTGTGAATATGGCTTGCTATAGCCTGGATCTCCTGGGCTGAAGTAATCTCCTTTGTCACCCTCCTGAGTAGCTGTGACCACAGCTACACACCACTACACTCTGCCTTTAATTATTTATTTATTTTTTGAGATGGACTCTTGCTCTGTTGCCAGGCTGGAATGCAGTGGTGCGATCTCAGCTCAATGCAACCTCCGCCTCCCAGGTTCAAGCGATTCTCCTGCCTCAGCCTCCCGAGTAGCTGGAACTACAGGCGCGAACCAACACGTTCAGCTAGTTTTTGTATTTTTAGTAAAGAAGGAGTTTCACCATGTTGGCCAGGGCGGTGTAGATCTCTTGACCTCGTGATCCATGCACCTTGGCCTCCCAAAATGCTGGGATTACAGGTGTGAGCCACCGTGCCTGTTCCACTCTGCTAATTAAAAAAAATTTTTTTTTGGTAGAGATAAGGTCTCACTATGTTGCTCAGGCTGGTCTCAAACTCCTGGGCTCAAGCAATCCTCCGTCTTGGCCACCCAAAGTGCTGGGATTACAGACATGAACCACCATGTCTGGACTAATAAGATAAATTTAGTAAGACATTAAATAAAACTTAAATTCTTTTGCTTAAGGTTTTAACTCTAATCAATCATATCCAAGTTCGAAGCTCAATCTACTACTTGCTTACCATGTAATATTGAGTAAATTGTAACAACTCAGTTCCCTGTCTGTACACTTCATAGAAATATAATGAGATTTACATTTCTCATATAAGCCTATAAATGTAAAGAATTTAGCACACTGCCTGGAATTTGTGGGGGTTCAATGAATGCTCATTATTATTAATTGTAACCTAAAGTATGAGGGACACTAGTTATTAGCTTTGCCATTAAAGTGCAGGGAAAACAAGAAATATAATTCAAGATAGTGAAACAGTATTTACTGAGTACTGTATTTACTGTTATACTATGTATAACAGACAATTTATTTCTTTTAACAATTCTGGTTTTCTCCAGACTCTGATTTTTTAGGTTCTATTTTGCCTTACCACAGGTAATCAGATGTCGGCAGTGAATGTGCTCAGGCAAAGTAAACAGTTTTTAGTCTTGGTCACATCCCCACCAGAATACTGCTTTTAAAAATCTCAACTTAAGAAGCCAAGAACAGCAGTCAGAGATGGCATCATGAGAGTACATTTAAAAATAAATGCATGTCATTTTTTTACTACATTTTTGGAATGGGGAAATAAATGCAGAAAAACTTTCCCACCCATACTGCGATAAGGGACTCTACAAAGTTATTTCAGCCTTTTCTTAAATGTGGAAAATGTATATAGAGTTCTCCTCGTATACTTGGTGTGTTAGGAACCTGAGTCTACATAAAGCTTACCAGTCATCTCTGTTAAAACAGAAAAGGACCAAAGTCCAGTTAAAGAAAATCAACCTGAAGAGCTAAGCACTATGTAAACAAGTGAGATGTACATAAAAGTCCATGCAGTATACATAGCAAACAGGAGACTATCTTAGTTTGTTATACATTGTGGTCTCGTTAACCTGTGATGGTAAGTACGATTAGATAGCTTCCCTCTCTTTTGGAAAAATTATAGATTTTATTTGGTTAACATTAACTACAGTTTCTTAGAAACATGGTAAGGGAAGTAGAATGAGTTAACACATTATACTTAAATACATTATACTTATAAATCCAAGATCTTTCTGGCTATTTGGTATGGATTACAAGCACACCAATACAAAGAAAAATCCAAACAGAGTGTGAATGTTCTAAGTGGCACAGGATACTGAAGGTATATGCATCTCAAAATTTTTTTGATGAAACCTAAGTCTATATTAGAATTGGAATTTTTATCCTATTTCTAATGGTGTTTATAAATGTAATTACTCTGATTTTTTGCAGTAAGATTTTCTGGCCAGTATAAATGTGTATGGTTCTTTACAATAAGCTTCTTTTGGCGCACGTATATAAATCTTAAAAAGTTATGGTTAAACAAGTTTTGCTCTAAAGTTGTGATTCTAGCTTAATTGACCCTTGCAATATCACAGGTATGACTCTGGTTTCAGCAGCAATCGTATGACAATGTATGAAATGTTGGCAATCTATCAACATCTGATAATGATAGAAGACAGGCTACATTTAACTTTCCCAAAACTCTAGTATAAATTCAATCTAACAAGTACAGTTCTGATAGGCAATTTCATAAATTCCATAAAGAATACTGGGAAATTAAGAATAGGAACCTTAGAACCTAACAGTTAAAAGAACATGATTTTGGGGGAATTTGTGATACTGTGGTTTCCTCTTGTGCAGTTTTGGAAGAAAACTTGTAATTTTTCCCTCCATCCCTTCCATTTCATATCTACTTACTTCAGCTTACTCCAGGCTATCACAATCAGGTTATTACAAGAGCCTCCCAAGTAGTCATCCTCCATTTCAAACAGTATCCTCACGTATCCTTCCCTTCTTCGATCCCAGAACATATTCTAAGCATGTGCAAATTCAATTCTGACTAGATGGAGGTATGACTGTTAGACCTATTGTTGGTTAGTCATATAATACTAGATAGTTTAGGTCTCAAACTAATTCTTTAGCAGTTAGATGAAGGAGTTGGATTAGGTAAACTTTAAGGATTTTACTAGTTCTTAAGAAAAAATAACCTGTCCTTTGTAGATCACAGAGAATTCATTAATTTGCTTTAAACATAAAATCATTCCTTTATACTTCAGTAGGCATTAAGAATAGTCATGATACAAAATAACAGACCAACTCAATAGATATCATTAGGCCTCTATTTCGGTTTTATCATTATATTAGCACGAACACTGAATCTCAAATCTCTTGATTTGTTGGACTCCGCTCTCTCATTTGTAAAATACAGCTCTGCATTCAAAGATTTCTAATGTTTTTGTCAGTTTACAAAAAAAAAAAAGTCACCAATGATTACAACAGTAGAAGGTAACATAAAATACAGATTCCTCTTTATATTATTGACTTTTAGGAAAATGGTGCTTGCTGGCGATGGTACACAGTTGTGGAAGAGGAAAGTGTTCAAAGATATAAAAGAAATTTGTACCTGATAGAAGTAAGGGATCCTTATCTAAAGACTTTTTAACATGATCTGATTCACCAGTCAAAGAGCTTTCATCAATTTTAAGATCGTTGCCTTGAATAAGTATTCCGTCAGCTGGAAGAAGATCACCTAAAATAAAAAGCAATGATATACTAAACTATAAACAGGATTACAGTAATTTTATGTTTAGTGTCAGATGTATTGCTCTTTTTACTTACCATATTTCACTTGAGCAATATCTCCAACAGTAATGTCAGCTACAGGTATCTGAATGACCTGACCACCCCTGATGACAGTGAACTTCTGTTCTTGTTCAATTCGGCTCTGCAAACCTCTAAACTGTTTTTCCTTACTCCAGTCATTGAAAGCTGTTACTAACACCACACACACTACAGACAAGAGGATTGCAGCTCCTTCAATCCAACCAGTTTCACCTTCACCTTCTTCCTCCCCAACAGAAACTTCTCCACAAACTATTTGGAAAGAAAGAAAATACTTATCAAAACAAGATTCTGAATTGATGACAACATACATATAAGTCTAAATCATATTTTTGTGTTAATTATGTTTATCAATTGTACATACAGCAATAACTACTTTATTAAATTCAAAGTATTCCACAAGAACTCTTACTATGTCACTTTTAAGTTCTCTGCCTCTGAGATTCTCAATCTCAGGAGATGGAGGAAGTCTAGGTAGTTAAGAGTAAGGACACTGAAGGAAATAAAACATCAGTCCTAAGGGAAGTTATTATTTTTGATACCTGGTTTCTTCATCTGTCAAATTATGATACCACTACCTATTTCAGAGTTATTGTGAGGATTAAATGTGAGGATACCTGTAAAGTAGGTGCAGAACTGGCTAAGGCTTTCTTCACACTCAACTAAGGGTTAACGATATTGTTACATATGAGACAAGATATACATGAAAAGTTAGTATTATGTGAAACACATGAATATTTACTATGTCATTTTTTACTGAACTGTGATCAAAGCTTGGCTTTTATAACATGAAAAGTTAAGCAAAGTGCTACTTGTTATTCCAACTATTTGAGCCCATGCTAGCTGACAGATACTATTTTAGGAGTTAGAAATACAGTAGTGAATAAGACACACAAGCTCCCTCTCCTCATGGAATCCATACTCATACTGGGGATGGTGTATGAAGAATTCAGATAATGATACACAAATAATTAATTTCACTTATCAAAAAGTGCCATGGAGAAAATTAAACAGTGAAGTGCTATTAAATGAAGACAGAAGGATAATTGAGGTTGAGTGAGCAGAGAAGGCCCCTCTGAGGTATCCATGACATTTGAGCTACAAACCAAATGTTGGTAGAGAACCAGCCATATAAATCTAAGGAAAAAAAAAAAAAATACAGGTAGAGTGTAAAGTCAGTACAAATGCCCTAGGGCAGCAGAGAGATCAGAAAAGGATGGGGGTGGGGAGAACAGATCCAAAACTGTGTAGTCAATAATGGTGAAGAACAATAGAACAGTGGTTTTTGACTTCAGGCTGTAATCTAGTTGTAAGTCCAAAATCAATTCAGTGGCTCATGACCAGCATTCTGAAAAACGAAACAAAACAAAATAGAAAGGACAGATATATAGTAAGGATAAGTGTTATTTCCTAAAACGTTGATTACTTATAAATTCACAGGAAGGAATATAGGCTTCTGGGTTGCTACGTGAAGTTATTTCTTTTTCAGTTGAAGTGAAATGTCTGAAAGCCACTGGTTCTCTTAAAACAGACAAAACAGGAGGATTATTTAGAAAAAAATGAGTAAATAAATGACACCAGAAATGATTAAAGCGTGTTCAAGCATGGTCAGCACAGATTGAAGAAAAAAAATCTGAGGTGTGAGGGCGCTGACTAAAAAGCAATCTGGGAGGGAAGACAGGCAATGAATTAAGATCAATTGGGAATGAAATATAACAGTTACAAAAACAGTTAACAAAAAATATCCTGAGAACCACCAGCAGGATTCAACCATCAATGTGAGGAAGAAGTAGGATAATCCAACAGAACCTACTCCAACCCAAATACCAGAATTTCTATTTTAATTATTTTCAAGCTCAATAAATCACCATGTGTCACTGTGTTTAACAGCCAGTTAAGTGATTTTATGATTTACATGCTGTTTAACAGTCAAAGCTGTAAGAATGACTCTCCTCACTAGCCAGAAGACAGGAGATTAACGCTGAATGAGAGCAAGTTTAGACTCAGGATCAGATGACAGTTGAAACACCATGCTGACCACTTTCACCAACTTGGAAACACAGCTAACATATTATCCAAGTGAAGCATTTCACTGGGTTTTGATGTCATTTATTACACAAAAAATGCAATACTTTATAATAGCTTGCAAAAACAACAGATTGACATCAGACAATGAAATTAACCAGTCATATTTCAACAAATTCCTTTGCATAACTGATGGGTAGAGATCATGAAAATGAGTATGATTTAATAACTACACTTTTCCCACTTGGATTTATATAATGTGTGTTTCTTTTCAGCTATGAGACATTAAAACCAAGTTCTGAAATTAATCAAACTTAGACCTATATCAGGTTAACAATAATGTTTTATGGCTACAAGAAAAAAGCAAATGTTAAATTTTATTTATTTATTTATTTTTTGAGACAGAGTCTCTGTTGCTCAGGGTGGAGTGCTGTGGTGCCAATGTGGCTCACTGCAGCCTCAACCCTCAACGCCCAGCCTCAAGCAATCCTCCCACCTCAGCTTCCCAAGTAGCTTAGACCATAAGGTGAATGTTACCATGCCAGCTCGTTTAAAATTTTTTTTATAGAGATGGCATCTTGCCATGTTGCCCAGGCTGGCCTTAAACTCCTGGCTTTAAGTGATCCTCCCACCTCAGCCTCTCAAAGTACTGGGATAATAGGTGTGGGCCACTGTGTCCAGCTTTGTCTTTTACTTTCAACTTCTATTTTTTATATAAGCTTAAAATATACAAATTATATATAGTTATAAATATAATTAATAAATGCATCATTTGGAAGTACATGCACATTTTTTTCCTGAAAGCATAAATAACCAAAAAAGTTTAAAGACCAATGCAACAGAGGTTAAGGAGGGGAAAAAAATTATAGACAATTACACAATTTTCAGCTCTAAATCTGACATTTTTATTCATCACTAAACTACTGAATATTTCAAAAGAGAACTTGAAACAAATTAATGACATATATCATACACAGTTCTACTCTACATCATACAGACAAGCCCAAAATAGTCTTGAAATAGTAAAAAATATAAATCCTTTCCTATTGACAATGATTACAAATTTTTAGAGGAGTTATAGGGGAAAAATGATCAAAGTTACAAAATGACTATAGCTTACAGTTATATATGTATAAATATATAAAGATTTAAACATTTTCAGTAAAGTCCAAGCTAAAATATAATAAAAATCTGTATTATCAAAGATGTAAATATATTCAACTGAGAGACATACACAATCTAAATTCAGTCAGTACTCTACCGCAAGCCAAATATTCCATTTTAAAACCTCCTAGTTGAGCTATTTCTTGGGTGATGTATCAAGTGTGTACATTAATAGTATAGAGAAGTAGTTTTCAAAGTGCTATTGTGAAACCTGAAGGGGATTCCTATTTTCATAATTTGAAGACATAATTATTGGCCTCATATTTCATTAATGAATAACAGAATTTTCTAAATATTACATCACATGTGATAATGTGACATATTAAATACACAAGCAGATATGAGAACCCTGCTGCCTTCAATTAAGCTGGGCATTAAAGAGGTATGACACCACTCTACATTATTTCACTTAAAATTTCATTATTGGGGGGAACAGTTTTCATCAAAATGCTATCTATGTGAATATGAATAGATTATTATCTTAAAATGCATTGATATATATTTTGTCCACCTTTACTGCAGTATGACTGATGAAACTGCATACATTTAGGGTATACAACAAAGTATTTTGATATAGGTATACACTGTGAAATAATTACCACAATCAGTTAACATATCCATCATCTCATATAGTTACTTTTGTGGTGAGAACACATTGATAAATATTAAAAAATTTTTCCATTTTAATTTAAAATATAATAAACATTTATGGGAAAAAAGTCATATAACCAAAACCTCTTTGGAGCTCTCATTACTCCAAGAGCTTAAAGAGGTTTTGATACCAGAAAGTTTGAGAATCTCTGTTATGCAGATATCAGTAACTAAAGACTTATTTATGGTTTGGGCTATAGCATATATGTTCACATCAAATAATATTAGTAAGAAATTTTGATCAGATTTCTATGCCTGCAGATTTACAGATTCCTTTTAAGCAAGTTACCATACCTCAGTGTTGAGACAGAACATAACAAAAAGATACATGTAGTGTATTAACAAATGATTTTTTAAAATGCAAGCCTGGGTACGATGGCTCACGCCTGTAATCCGAGCACTTTGGGAGGCTGAGGTGGGCAGATCACCTGAGATCAGGAATTTGAGACCAGACTGGCCAACACGGTGAAACCCTGTCTCTATGAAAAATACAAAAATTAGCCAGGCATGGTGGTGCATGCCTGTAGTCCCAGCTACTAAGGAGGCTGAGGCAGCAAAACTGCTTGAACCTGGGAGATGGAGGTTACAACGAGCCGAGATAGTGCCACTGCACTTCAGCCTTGGTGACAGAGTGAGACTCTGTCTCTCTCTCTCTCTCTCTATATATATATATAAATATGTGTGTATGTATTATGTATGTATGTATGTATGTGTGTGTGTTTGTGTACATATATAAGTGAATACTAAATAACTTTTCACTATGGAGAAAAAAATCTTTATATGTTTCATTAAGAACTTCTGGTGAACTCTGACTCTTAAAAGGGCCTTAGAACACTGACAGCTCTAGATTGTCTTCTCAGTTGGATTTTAATACCTGTATCTCCTTTAACAAATTTAGCAAAGGACCTGTCACTACATTTCACAAAGGAAGCAGTTTGAATTCCAAAAAGATTTGTCCCAGAACTTGCTGGTAATAAACTCCACTTCTTAAAAATATTTTTCTTTTGTTTTCTAAGAAAATTAAAATGTTCCAAGTAAAAATCTTTTAATAATCTGCTAACTCAATTCCAGAAAACTAATTCCCAATATTCTATAGTGACAGCTAGGTAGGTGGAAAACTGAAAAAATTCAGCTGTATGTTAAGATGATAGAACCACTCTTTTCAGATAATCACATACATCTACACACCATCATACATTTACATATGAGTGCTCATAGACACATGACACATACTTAAAAATCTTAAAGGATAAAAGGGTATAGCAGGAATCTCTAAGAAGTGGGATTTCCAGTGAATGTTATTTCTTCTGGACTGTCTTCACTCACCCCTTATTTTTTTAAACAGTAAAATCGATACTACTTATTTAATAAATTATGTTTCAAAAGTAATTTATCTCAACACTGAAAAAAATATTGTTTAAATCCTTTATAGTGATTTTCAACCAGAGGCAACTTTGCCCACTATGGGACACACGACAAAGTCTGGAGATGTTTTTGGTTGCCTCACGGGGGGTGGGGTGACGATGAATATGATGACAAAGAATTTTGTTGCTCAAAATGGCAGTCATGCTGCTGGTGAGAAACCATGATATACACTGGTCTTGGATAAACTGGTTTATGCTGTGTCCAAATTTCTTTAAAGAAAAAGAATACAGTCTTTACATGAGCCCAAGTCCATCTTTTAAATAATTACATGATTATTGATAGAGTTTGGATGTTTGTCCCCTCCACATCTCATGCTGAAATATGATCCCTAGTGTTGAAAGCAGGGCCTAGTGGGAGGTGTTTGGAACATGGGGGTGGATCCCCCATGAATGGCTTGGTGCCCTCCCCATGGTGAGGAGTTCACATAAGAGCTGGTTCTTTAAAAAGTCTGGCCCCTGTACAGCCTGCAGAACCTTTTCTTGTAAGTTAGCCAGTCTCAGGTATCTTTTTTTTTTTTTTTTTTTTTTTGAGATGGAATCTTGCTCTGTCGCCAGGATGGAATGCAGTGGTGTGATCTCAGCTCACTGAAACCTCTGCCTCCCAGGCTCAAGCGATTCTCCTGCCTCAGCCTCCTGAGTAGCTAGGACTACAGGTGCGTGCCACCACGCCCAGCTAATTTTTGTATTTTTAGTAGAAACAGGGTTTCACCATGTTGGCCAGGGTGATCTTGATCTCTTGACCTCATGATCCACCCACCTCAGCCCCGCAAAGTGCTGTAATAACAGGTGGGAGCCGTCGCGCCCAGCTTGTATTCTTACACAGCAATGCAAAGGGACTAACATAATCACCTTACCCAACTTTTAGAGTTAGCAAATATCTCTTCACAACTCGAAAGTTACAGAAATGAAGCTTTCACAAACAAAAATATTTTGGTGAATTAACCTTTTGACATGTAAAATACTATTGGTTTATTTTGTATTATAGCTACTTATATATAGAAACCAAAACATATGCTAGATTTCCTACCAGTTAAATAATCTACCAGCAGAACTATTAATTTATATAAATTTTTTAAAAGGCAGAAGAAGAAACTTAAAAGAGAAAATGGGAGAAAAAAACATTTGTAGCTACAAGTTAAAGCAAATCAACCACTCTATAAATCTATTTCTGTTGGTCAGGAAACTCTGGATAGGTTGAGTATTCCTTATCTGAAATGCTTGGAACCAAAAATGTTTTAATTTTTTTCAGATTTGAGAATATCTGCATATATATAAAATGAAATATCTTGGGGATGAAACCCAAGTCTAAATATGAATTTATGTTTCATATATACCATATACACATAGCCTGAAGGTAATTTCATACAATATTTAAAAAATAATCTTGTATATGAGACAAAATTTGTGGTAACTACTTATATGTGGAATTTTTCCACTTGTAGCATCATGCAGGCACTCAAAAATTTTGAATTTCAAAGCATTTTGGATTTTCATATTAGGGATGTTCAACCCATAGTATAATGGCAGGAAATTTTCTATAATGACAAGGAAATTACCCAAATGGTATATATCGCAAAACATTTTAAGATCTTGAAAAATAATGAATTTGGGAAGAGAACAGAATTTCATTTTCATAATGACATTTTCTGAATAAACCAAAACTTAAAAACTGAAATTGTTTCATAGTACAGTGTTCTAAAAAACTGAAAAACTGTGATAGCAAAGACCATGTCATATACATGGCATAGGTCTGCATCAGACACATAGTCAGCATATACTGGATAGGTTATTTAACCTCTGTGTCTCACTGTAAAAGGGAGGTGACACAATCTAATTCATAGGGTTACTGTGAAAATTATCTGAGATAATGTACTTAAAATACTTAGAACAGTGCCTAGAACATAGCAAACATCAATAAATGCTAGCCAGCTATTATTATTATGCATTAACTAAATGAATTAGCTGAACTAGCATCAGACATGTCTTCCCCACCCTGCCCCACCCCCATTTACTTACGTGCATTATCCCCTTCTGGCGGCTGATAAAAAGAAAGGCCCAATGATACTATGGCTGCAATTTCTAATATAATTAAAGTGACATCTTGTAATGCTTCCCATACTAATTGAAGAAAGGTTTTTGGCTTTTTAGGAGGTATAAAATTCTTTCCAAACACTGCTTCTCTTCTTTCTAAATCTGCAGGGTTTCCACTTAAACCTAATAAAAAGAAACACATTTCAGTGAAGTTTTACTTCTTACAAATTAAAGTATCTATTTTTATCCAAAACACCCTAACTCATCACTCTAGATTGTAATTCCTAAGACCCTACCAAAATGTTTATTCTCATGCTTTAAGTGCACAGAATTTGAAGCACTGACAAACACGTGTAGGTCTTGAAAAGAACGCTTTAAGAACATAAGTCAGGACTAGATTAGGAATTTTCACTCCCCCAACTGCTTATTTTTGTTTTTTATTTTGTTTGTGTTTTTTTGAAACAGAGTCTTGCTCTGTCACCCAGGCTGGTGTGCAGTGGTGCAATCTCAGCTTACAGCAACCTCTACCTCCCAGGTTCAAGCCATTCTCATACCTCAGCTTCTTGAGTAGCTAGGACTAGAGGTGCATGCCATCATGTCCAGCTAATTTTTGTATTTTTAGTAGAGACAGGATTTCACCAGGCTGGTCTCGCACTCCCGACTTCAGGTGATCCAGCTGCCTCAGCCCCCCAAAGTGCTGGGATTACAGGCATGAGCCACCATGCCCAGCCAGAAAATGCTTATTTCTGATTGTATTATCTTATACCATCTTGTAAATGTTAGCAATCCAACTGTTATGACAGTTTGATGGTTTTCAAACATTTCCCTGACTTTAGGATATTTCCCCCCTCTAAAACTGGGAAGTTTATATATAAAGATATATATATGTATGTAAATTTGATTTAGTTATTGCACCCTGGACAACTGTGAAAGTCCGATTTTTACTCTCATTCACTGAAATAACAGTGAAAAGTTAATCTATCACAAGCTCTAAAAGCTTCTCTACTGAAATGCCTCCGTTAGACTGATAGAAGATTTGCAAGTCATAAAACAGGATACTTAGGATGATCTTTCTTAAAAGTGCTAGGTGGTGCTATTGACTGTATCTATTGTCACTTAAGGTAAAAGGAACACTGTAGGATGCAACATTTGTCTGGAGTATGGAATTAGAAAGATATGAAGAGGTTAAGAGACAGCTAGTGGGATTAACATCCATTTGCCATTCCTCCATTCTACGAAGTAAGTCTTTAACTTTGTTGATTCTATCGAACACAGATATATCCCAATTAGTTAATGCAAAGTGGGTACACATGTACATTATTGTCGGGGCATAACAGTACAGACAGTGGTGACAAATGACATTTTTCCTTAGTCTATTTAAGAATGCTAGAGAAGCTGGGCACAGTGGCTCACACTTATAATCCCGGCACTTTGGGAGGCGGAGGCGGGCGGATCACCTATGTCAGGAGTTCAAGATCAGCCTGGCCAACATGGCAAAATCCCGTCTCTACTAAAAATACAAAAAATTAGCCAGGTGTGGTGGTGGGCGCCTGTGATCTCAGCTACTCAGGAGGCCGAGACATGAGAATTGCTTCAACCTGGTAGGCAGAGGTTGCAGTGAGCCGAGATCATGCCACTGCACTCCAGCTTGGGGGATAGAATGAGACTCTGTTTCCAAAAAAGACCCCCCCCCAAAAAAAAAAAAAAAGGATGAAGAAGACAGAGATAGAAGAAGAGATGAAAAAGACAGAGATAACCAGGATAATATTTTTGACTTGTCATATTAAACCTAACTTGAATTGTGTTTTTGGCAAGAGCCTATTCCAGGAGAACATCACAGGAGAAAGACAGGAAGAAAGGTGATCTCAGCTTTAAGTGCTTTAACTATTAATTTCACTGCTCAGACAGACAAAGAGTAGAAGATGGCAAATAAAATACACTATTAGAATAAATGATGAGAAATGAACATATAGCTTTAAGGTAATTATTTACTTCACTGAAGGATTCAACAAGATTCAAAGATTCCAGAACACATTCCACTAGCAACTATAACAGGGTCCATACTAGGCAGTGCATAAAGTATTTTAGATTTCTCAGTTGAAAAAAGAAAAAAAAAAAGATTTATCATTTGAAAGCTTCCAAAGAGCTCTAATTTTTAAGACAGAGTCAATGGAAGGCAAGGCAGCAAAGGACTACAGGAATAAGGATGAGATTAGTCCATGGGTTGGTTTGTCTTGTCTTGTGTTTGAATGCTCTTACTAGCAAAAAAAAAGATAAAAATTCCTCTCTATCCCTCTACTGGTCTCTAATTTTTAAAGAAATTTGTTTGGAGATAGTGGTTATATCAGCCTCACACTGATATATGGTATAAATAGACTACCATTAATCGCATACATATGACCTATCTGTAACAACTGATAATTAAGCATCACCACTAAAAAATAATTGGCCAAATCTTAACTTATATTGATTATAACAGGGACCAATATTTTATGTTACCACTGAAAAGAGCTAAAGACAGCTTTAAAACATATCTTGGAGAGAATATGGGACGTAAAGGTCTTAAGTGTTATTAATTCCTCTAAACTACAAACACACACGAAAGCACACTCCTAGGACACTATACCAATAAAGCTGTCTAGTTTAAGAAGCAGAAACCTAGGTTCCAGTTCACCTACTGAAATCCTGTGCAAGTCATTTAACTCTTTGGGAGTCAAGGGAGGGCACTAATAGCAGTTGGCTGAACTTACAAGGTTGTTTTGAAGGAACAAAAGAGAAGGTATAAACAGCTCATAAATCATAAACAACAGGGCAACTCTTAAATAAGTGGAACACAAACTATAAACTGAACACTACAGGTATTAATTCAATTTTGAACACCATAGGTATTAATTCATTAATAATAAACTTATACAATCTAAATATAATAAAACTAACAGCTCTTCAACAATAGTCTGTTTCCCAATAGATATTTACTGAATGTTTACTACTTCCAGGGACTGTTCTACATGCTGAGGAGTCAGTGTGAACAAGAACATTCAATAAGTTTATATTATCCTGGAGGTAGACAGTAGACAATTAAAATAATTACAGACAAGTACAATGAAGACAATTAAAAAGGGCCACTAGAACTCTCCTAGTGGCCTACATTAGCCTTTCTAAGGAGCTAACATTTGGCTTCAGTCTGAAGTTTGAGGGGTCAAGGGTGAGAAGACTTTAGAG
The DNA here is from genome assembly GCF_009761245.1 of Sapajus apella. Classification (NCBI taxonomy): domain Eukaryota; kingdom Metazoa; phylum Chordata; class Mammalia; order Primates; family Cebidae; genus Sapajus; species Sapajus apella. Next base: position 48,300,057 of record NW_022436942.1, read on the forward strand.
CAGAGCATTCCCAGCAGTGTAAAAGCAAATACAAAGGCCCAGGGACCAAAACAAGATTAGAAGATTTACGAGCCAGAAGCAAAGCCACTGCAGCTAAAACCCAGTGACCCAGAAGGAAAGAGTGGGTCAAAATGGAAAAAGTGGCCAAAGCCAAGATCACAGGGGCTAGGGAGAAAGGAATGGCATTCTCACCTTAAGCGCAATTAAAACCATTAAAGCAGGGTAGTGATAACAAATCTGCATTTTAGAAAAATCACATAAATTACTATCTGGAGGAAATTGAAGACAGCAAGAGTGAAGGAAAAAACCAGTTGGGAGGCTGCTACTTACAAAGTAGAGATGATGGTGCTTGAATCTGGGCTTTAGAAGCAGAGGCAGAAGGGGATAAGTGGATCTGCCGGGTATTTTGGAAGGAGATCAGACAACGTACTTAAGGATTAGATGTAGGATGAAAGGGAAAGAATGTTGGTTTTTTTTTTTTTTTTTTGGTGAGGGGTGTAGTCTCCAAGCACTTAAGTGGGTGGATAGTAGTCATTTTCCAACATAGGGCAGATTTTGAAAATTGATGAATCAGGAGGAAAGGAGAGGGAGGAGTTAATGGTTCTGTTTCACAGATTTGACAAAACAAGTTGAGGTGTCTGGTAGACATCTGGCTATCCATATTCAGAACTCAAGTAGAAGTCTGAGCCAGAGTCATCAAGACACAGATGATTCTGGAGCCACAAGTCCGATGAGAGCTCTCAGAAAGTTAAAGTAGACAAGAAGGGAGCTAGGCTGCAGCTACAGCATTGGAGCATCCAACACTGATGGTCAAAAAGGGGAAGAGAAGCCAAGGCACCTGAGAAGAAACAGCCAGTGAGGAAGGCAAGGAAGGCAGGGGAGGGGGGAATGAAAGAAAACATGTCCAAAGCAGTATTACAGAAGCCCAGAGACAAAAAGAGGTTTTAAAATGATGATATGGTTGTCTATGGCAAATGATGTTAAAAGGCTGAGTAACAGACCAGAGAAAAGAACACTTTCTTTCACTTGATAGAGGCTGATGACTTTGTTAGGAATATTCCAGTGCAATGGTGTAGAAGAAAGTCTGATTAGAAAAGAGTTAAACAGTGTAGGAATGAGCAAGTGGCAACAGTAAGTACAGATAACATTTTCCAAGAGTGTAATCCAGTGGGCAGAAATAAATCAGTAAAGGTGAATTAAAATGGGTTTTATTTGCATTTTTTTTTTAAACTAGGTATTAAGACAGGTAACTTAATGACAATGATCAAGTGGAGAAGACAACACTGATGATACAGGAGAAGAAGGGTAATAGCACAGGTAAGCCTCTGAAGAAGCCAGAGGCCATGGAATTCGGGGCTGCAATGTTTGTCTAATACAGATGCAGGAAGAGGCTTCTACTGTAAGAAGGTGGAAAATAAATTATGAGATATAGCTAAGCTGGTAGAACTGGCAATGGTCCTAGTTTTAAAAAATATAAGTGATAATATCAAATTATTAGGAATAACTTCTAAGTAAATATAATGAGAAATCTTCTGCCTAATTGGCTCAGTTAATTGTAGTGTAGGTCATTCATGGAATTGATCTTCTTATGGTCTAGTTAGCTTCACAAAGAGAAAATACAACCAAAACATATCAAAAGTAGCCTCAGAATTATATGCTTTTGGAGTCTGCCTCCAACACTGTTTGGAGTAACAAAAGTCTGTATTTGTTCTATGATTAGATAATAGCTCAAAAGTACTGTCTTTGTATTTGAAAAGAACAAACTATGAAATAAAATGTCAATTATATTAAGACCTTAATGTTTTACAAGAAAATGTAGCATCCTAATTTTGGGAACTAATAAAATTATGTCCCAATTTAGGAAATGAAGTGGGGAGAGTTTACTGGAATGTTGGATGCAGGTAGATTTAACTGACAATCACAGCTAACACACAGCACATACTACAGTCTTATCAAATGCTGTACTAGAAATTTTGTCAGTATTTGTGTATATATCATTATGTATATGTGTGTCTATATGTGTTTATATTACATGCACATATACGTATGTGATATGGTAAGGATGTTTATCCCTTCCAAATCTCATGTTGCAATGCAATTCCAAATGTTAGAGGTGGGGCCTGGCGGGGGTAATTGGATCATGGGGGTGAATCCTTCATGAATGGTTTAGCACCATCCCCTTGTTGATAAGTGAGTTCTTGCTCAGCAGGTTCATGCAAGATTTGGTTAAGAGTCTGGGAACTCCTCCTCCTCTCACCCCCACTCTCATCATGTAACGTGACTGCTTCTGCTTCACCTTCTGCCATAAGTATAAGCACTCAGACTTCCTAAAAGTCAAGCAGATGCCAGTACCATGCTTCCTGTATGGCCTGAGGAATTGTGAGCCAGTTAAATCTCTTTTCTTTATAAATTACCCAGTCTCGGGTATTTCTTTATAGCAACACAAAAATGAACACACACAGAAAATTGGTACTGAGGAGTGGGGCACTGCTATAAAGATACCTTAAAAAGTGGAAGTGCCTTTGTAACTGGGTAATGGACAGAGGCTGGAGTTTGGAGGGCTCAGAAGAAGACAGGGAGATGAGGGAAAGTCTGGAACTTCTTAAAGAGTGGTTAAGTGGTTGTGACCAAAATGCTGATGAAGCTATGAACACTGAAGTCCAGGCTGACAAGTTCTTAGATGGAAATGAAAAACTTAGGGGAACTGGAGCAAAGGTCACCATTGTTATGCCTTAGCAAAGAACTTGGCAGTATTGTGTCAATGCCTGAGGGAGCTGTGGAAGTTTGAACTTAAGAGTAATGACCTAGGATATCTGGCAGAAAGTGTTTCTCAGCAGCAAAACATTCAAGAACTAGCATGGCTGATTCTAACAGCCTACTATTAGATGGAGGAGCAAAGGAATTACTTTAAGCTGGAACTTATAATTAAAAGCAAAGCAGAGGGTGAAAGTTTGGAAAATCTGCAGCCTGGCCCTGCGGTAAGGAAGGAAAACACACGGACTGTGGTGCAAATACTTTCTAGAGATTAGCATGACTAAAAGAGAGCTGAGTGCTAATAGATAAGGCAATGAGAAAAAGGCCTCAAAGGCATTTTCAGATCTTTTGGACAGCCCCTCCCATCACAGGCCAGCAGCCTCAGAATGGTTTCAAGGGTCAGGCTCAGGGTGCAGCTGTCTTGCTCAGCTCTGGCACATTGCTCCCTGCATCCTGGCTGGTTTGGCTCCAGCCTTGGCTCAAAGGGGCCCAGGAACACCATGGGCCACAGCTCTGGAGGGTGCAAGCCATAAACCTTGGCAGTTCCTATGTGGTATTAAGTTTGCAGATACTCAGAACGCGAGTGTGGGAGAGGCTTGGCAGTTTTCCCCTAGATTTCAAAGGAAATATCAGAAGTCCTTGATGCCACAAGAGAAGCCTGCCTAGGGACAGAGCCCTCACAGTGAAACTCCACTAGGGCAATGCCAAGGGGAACTGTAGGGGTGGAGCCCCTAGAAAGAGTCCCCACCACCAGGGCACTGCGTAGTGGAGCTGTGGGAAGGGGGCCATTGTCCTCTAGGTCCTAAAATGGTAGAGCCACTGGCAGTTTGCATCCTAAGCCTAGAAAACCCTCAGTCACTCAATTACAACCTAAGAGAGTAGCCACAGGGGCTGCACCTATCTTATAAACCTAAAGAGGTGGAGTTGAGCCTTGGGACTTCACCCTTTGTATCAGTCTGCCCTAGATACAGAATATGCAGTCCAAGAAGATTGTTTTTGGAACTTTAATGACTGTCCTGCTGGGTTTCAGACTTGTGTGCAATCTACTGCCCCTTTCTTTTGGCTGATGTTCCTCCCTTTTGAAATGGGAAGGTATACCCAATGCATGTACCACAATTGCATCTTGGTGTAAACAGCTTGTTTTTGATCTCACAGGCTCATAAATGGGAGGAACTCATCTCCAGATGAGATTTTGGACTTTGAGCTTTTCAATTAATGCTGGAGTTAGTTAAAATTTTGGGACACTATTGAAAAGGCATGATTGTATTTTGAAATGTGAGAAGGACATGAGATGGAGGGGAGGGGAGCAGGGGTGGAATACTATGGTTTGAAAGTCTATCTCCTCCAAATCTCGTATTGAAATGTGATTCCAAATGTTGGAGGTGGGATCTAGTAGGAGGTGATTAGATCATGGGGGCAGATTTTTCATGGACAGTTTAGTACCATCCCCTTGGTGATAAGTGAGTTCTTGCTCAGTTAGTTCACATGAGATCTGGTTGTTTAAGAGAGTCTAGGACCTGCCTCTTCTCTCTCCCTCTCTCACCATATGATGTGCCTGCCTCCACTTCTCATTCTGCCATGAATAAAAACTCCCTGAGGCCTCAACAGAAGACAAGAAGATGCTGATGCCATGCATGCTGTACAGGCTGCAGAACCATGAGGCCAATTAAACCTTTTTTCTTTATAAATACCCTGCCTCAGGTATTTTATAGCAGTGCAAAATGGACTAACACAGTCTGTATCATAGCGAGCCTATAGCAGCAGCCAACCTGACCTTCCTAAGTGAGGAACACAGGAAAACGTACAGACCAAGGAAGTACATAAAAATTTATGTTTATTCTTCTTGGGAAACAGTCTAATATTCTCATGATTTTCTCAATTTCAAAAGAGGCAATCCCTTCCCTACCTGCAAATTTAAGAGACACTGGTCTAAAGTCAAACTTGTGCATTCTTTAGCAAAATGCCTACTATGTCACTGTGCACTAAGCATACAAAGGGAAATGACTCAGACAGGATGCCTTTCCCTGCCACTTGCCCTCAAAGAGCTCATAGTTTGGTGGGGGAGACTGACAAGCAACCAGTTAAACACTCTGGGTTGTGTGTGTTTTGGGCTTTCAAACTTAAAGCTCAGGAGAAAATTCTGGACCTAATTATAGCAACCACCATTTAAAAAGCTTAGTGTCTCATTTGCTTTCTTGCCCTTTCAAGTCCATGAAGCCATGCCTCTTACAGAATACCACTTGGCACCTGCCTTTAATTTTTACAAATTCATTTATAAAAATGAATTCCTTGTTTAAGGTAGTACTCTGAATAACAAACACAATCCTAGGGCTGGAGGCCTGTATACCAGAAACCTATTATTGAAAAGTCTAGCATTCAATATAAAATATAACATAGTAACACAGGACCATGATGAGATGAAAAATACATCAAAAGCTAGTGTAAAAATATAAGGATCAAAGAATGTGATTTATATTATGAATAAGAAAATCAATGTAGGAAAACAACAAAGATACAGAAGAAAAAACCATGAAGGTAATTTTATGCAGTTGGGATTTTATAAGCAGGTTATTTTGGTATAAAAGTGCATTCTTGGATTCTGAGGAGTATAAGACAGATGCTTTCTCTAACAGAGCCAAAAATACGAAGTTACAAGCCTCAATTCCAGTTAACCTTGAAATTTATAGTTTCAATTTCTTTAGGAGTTAGGATAATTAATCAGAACCACTGGGAAGTTTTTAATATGAAAATTATATCTGGTCAAACACTTCCTATTTATTGACCAGTATGCATGATATTCTTCAAAACATACTTTTAGAAAACAAGTGATAAATTGGCAAGACAAACAGGAATCACACTAACACAATTTCTTGAAGAGGGCACTCTGTTTTTTTGAGACAGGGTCTCACTCTTCTGTGGAATCACACATGGCTCACTGCAGCCTTGACTCGGGCAATCCTCCCACCTCAGCCTCCTGAGTACCTGTAATCACAGGTGTGCGCCACCACTCCCGGATTATTTTTGTTTTAAATGTTGCCTAGGCTGGTCTTGAATTCTTGGGTTCAAATGATCCTCCCACCTCAGTCTCCCAAAGTGCTAGGATTACAGGTGTGAACCACCACACCTGGCCAGGGTATGTGTTTTAAAGAACAAACTGATAAGCAGAATCTTAAACCAAATTTTTTTCACCATGTAATTCTAAATAATTTTTTTCCCTATCAAAAATTACTACTCAGAAGAGGGAACCTCTTCATATCGCAACTCTTTTACAGGATATGTGAACTGAACTTTTCTAACAGACAACACATAAAAAAGTTAAAAGCATGGTCTCTGAGTGAGACTCTGGGTAAGTTGTTTAACTTTTTTGTGTTGAGGGTTCTTTTGCTGTAAAATAGGAGAAACCTGCTAAAATATTAATTTGTTTTAATATTTTCAAGTGCTAATAGCTAATCTGGAATAGAAAGTGTTATCCATCATAAGGGTAGCCTATCATTTTTGTGGTTATTGCCTCAGAAATGGGTTGTTCTTCCATGCTTTACAGAAATCTAATATTGGCACCCCAATACTTCTGATTTCCCTTCTCCACTCATTTTTTAAAAACACATATCGCCAACACACTACACATTTCATTTAGTTGTCTTGTGAACTGTCTGTCTCCCCCAAGTGAACACATGAAAATTAGGCAGAGATGTTTGTTTTATTCACGGATGTACATCCAGGGCCTAGAAAAATGCCTACTGAGTGGCAGATAATAAATACGACAAAATTTCAGCAATTCTAAGATGCACACATTCTTACATTTTATTAAAATCTCTAACACTGTGATGATTTAATTATACACCTACAACTGCCAGCCCTCTACCACCTCTTTTAGTGGAAGTATATAAAACAGGACAATCAATATCCCAAGTCTTATGAAAGACAGTATATGTCAATGAATGAATCAGTAAATGAATGAACTAAAGGGACAGGTAGGACAACATCAGTTTTACCTAATTGAAATTCATGTACTGTACTTGAAGAATCATTTTAATTCTCACTTTCCCTATCTATAAACAGGTTATTCTAACAAAAGAGTACTTGCTGTCTAGTTCATTTCCTTGGACATACAAACTCCTAATTGCTTACTCCTGATCATGTTTCAATTACCATTCGTATGCTTGATCAGTGAGAAAGTGTTTCTGAGTGAATTATTTCTACTAAGTTAAACTAAAACTATGAAGATTTCTTTGGAAATAATGTTCTTGTGAAAGCTGCTGCTGTGTTTTATTATTTTTGAGACAGGGTCTCTATTTCCAGGCTGGGGTACAGTGGTGCATTCATACTCAGTGCAGCCTCAAACTCCTGGGCTCAAGTGATCCTCCTGCTTCAGCTTCCTGAATAGCTGAGACTATGGGCATGTGCCACCACAGTGGTTAATCTTTTTATTTGTAGAGATGGGTTTCTGCTATGTTGCCTAGGCTGGTCCTGAACTTGTAGGTTCAAGCAATCCTCCCGCCTTGGCCTTCCAAATTGTTGGGATTACAGGTGTCAGCCACTGCATGTGGCCTGCTATTTTCATTTGTATTTTCAACTGTAAATATAAGTATAATGCTTAAAATGGCTTGTTTCAAATTCTTTTTAAAAGACCATTTCAAAATAACAAATGCTGTATACATAAACAGTGAGGACAATAGTTTGTACAAATTTTAACAAATATTAAATTCACAATACTAGGAAGAACATGAGCAATAACTTTCTATGATTTAAAGACGGGATAATAATGCATGAATTTATTTAATAGCCCAAAGCAGCAACAATTCACATAGAATTTCCAGTGGTAAGTGGAGAGTTTTAGAGATTATCCATAGCTTCCAACATACTGTCAAAAGAGCATATACTTATCCCCTTCTCAAATTTTAAAAACCACTGTACTAATGCAAAATTTTCAGTTAACTTCACTAACTCAACCAATTTAAAAGGCACTGCTCTAAATAATAGCACAAAAGAAACTGTAGTACAAACTAACAAGAAATCATGTCTATAAAAATGAGAAGGCATTCTCATTCTCAAATGCAGGAGTATTCAGTTATGAGAAGACAAGAGTTTTGATTAACTAATAGAGAAATGCAAGGACATGGTTAGGGGAAGTACAGCTGAGTGAAGATTTGAAGCTGAAGTTCAATATGACTTTTATGAACAAACTATGTTGTTACACTGAGGGGTCCTTAATGTTAGTGTCCCCTATCAACTTGATGATGACAAAATAATTAGATTTTAATGGTTAAACTGAATTAATAGATCTACCAGCTGAGAAAAGCACACTATTGTACAAATCTCTAAGATGCTATAATATCTCAAAGTTGGGTTTCATAATGAACAAGCTCCAAATTTTGTCAAATTACGGTCTATAAAAGTCCATGGGAACTGTTCCTGATACTCTTAGTTATACCTTAGATATGCAATACCATTTTAATGTATTAAATGTTGGGATCAATCTTGGAGTAGTAATTAATCCCAACTACATCAAAATGGTATAGCATACCTAACGTATAACTAAGAAGCTGATGTTTCTAGTGGTTCCAACTTGAAAAGATCCAAAAAAAATCTTGAAGAGTTAACAGGTCTTGCAGGAAAAGAACATATTCCAAATAGTTTGAAGAAGCCCTGCTGGGACATGTGTGAATACTGACTCTGGCTCCCTCAAGACCATTCTGCTTCAGAGAAATCAAAGTAACTACCTATCATTAAAATAATTAACAATTCACAATGAATTACATAGGTTACAAAGGTTTTAAAGAATTTTTTAATATAATTTAAAGTTACTTAGTTTTAGAAAAGACTTTTTGCTATTACATTAAATATTATCTAAGCAATAGCATGGCATAAGATGTTTCAGAAAAAATATTAAGAAAAATACTTTTGCACAATTTCTCTAGAATTGGCTTTGGAATATATGGTAATATATTCTAAAATTTTACATTAATAATTTCCTATCCTTCACAAAATAAATTGTAATCCCCATTCATCCTCATGTGTCCCTCCCCAGTGTGCCTTTACAATTTGGAAATGCTTTCCTGAAATGTCCTAACCTTTATTTTATGTTCAATATGATTAACTTATAAAAGGCAATCTTCTGAAATCATTTCAAAGACCATAATGCCAAAAAGTTATGATGAATTTTCCTTTTTGATTCTCAAAATGAAACTTACCACAAATAAAAATGTATGAAACCAAAAGCTTCTGTGAACACAGAGACAGTCAACACAATTCAAAGACTGAAAGCTATTTTTAATTAAAGCAATGTCTGTAAGGTAAAAAACTAACTTCCATCTCATCTATTTCATTTGCCTTAGGACCTCCTAAACTAATTATTAGAGGTTAGGTTAAGCCCCATAGGCTAAAACCAACTCAGTCAGCTAATGACAGTGATAACTATTTTAAGCCACCCAGAAAAACGAAGGATAGTGCTCTGATATTTTTTTTTCACCGGAATATCTGGGAGGCATCTAAGCCTGATTCCATCCTCTATAGTTTAAAGGGAAGACAATCTTTTTATCATAAACAGGCAGCAATAATACATGTAATAGAACAAAATATTTCATGTGTCCCATCTAAAACATATACATTAATTTGCAACATTTGTGTTAATATAAAAATACTTTAATTGTACTAATCTTATAACTAACCCATTTTTAATGTCACTATAATTATGCCATGATCATACAATCACCAAGATAATATAAGCAAGCTTTTATTATCCAAATATATAGCACTCTTTGCACAAAGAACCAAAATCAAACATAATAAAACTTACCTTCATTGGGAGATGTTTTCAACTTGGTACAAATTCCATAGACATCTCCATAGCTTTCCTGTATTTTTCGTAATGCATCTGTGGACCTGAGCTCCATAAGAGCCCGCAGCTCTGCGAGCGTAATTCCAAAGTCTCCATCATGATTAGCTTCCTTCAAAGAGTTTTTCACACCACTGTAAGCAACCGAGTTGTTTGCCATGTCACCCATTACAAGTATAATATATCAGAAGGAAAATGTTTCCCAAAAGAATTTTTCACTTGATGTATTTCCAAGATGAAAATCTTTTAAATATGAAAATCTTTCATAAACCAAACACTCATTGTATGATTTTGTAAAGCAGCATCAGCAGCAGCATTTCCCAGTGAAGTATCTTGACCTTTGGCCCATGGCTAGTTTCTCCATATCAATCATGAGATGTACACACCTGTAAGAAGAAAACATTTAAAAGTTAATAAAATCTATCTTAGAGTATTATGCACATAAGCATATTTTCTAAATGTCGTCAGGTAACTAAAGTACATTATTTAGTAATAAAAATATTGTTGAACTGCAGTCTTGTGCTTTTAAAGCATTTTGCATGATAAAAGATCAAAGTACAACCTTTAAATAAAATTGTATATCAAAAGACGTTAGATTGCATCATTATTAAATGAAATTGCACTTCACATGACTGAATTTTATGATCCACTCAGCATTACTGTTATTGTTCCAAGCACTATGCTAGTTGTTTTAATTTCATTCTCTCACTTAATCATCACAATTTAATCCCATAAGGTGTTATTCCTTCTTCTACTGAGAAGGGCAGGCTTCAAGAAACTGAGTTTCTGCCCAGCTAACAAATGGCTGAAATGTCTGAGGTGGACTGTCTCCAAGCCCGTTTCTTTTAATATTATACTTGGATCTCTCTCTCTCCAAGTCTTTCATAAGAAATATACCCTGAAAGGACAAAAAGTATAACAGATACTTTAATATTATTTCCTGCAATTCTCATTGGCAACTCTGTGATTCTACCATTTTTTGACTGTCAAAAACTATATATGATCTGTCACATGTCACTACCCCAGGTCTTCCTGTGACTCCCTATCTAAAGAAATTCTCTGCTCTTTTATTTTCCTTGCCCACTGTTGTTATTACCTGAATTTATCTTGTTCATTTGTTTATATGCTATTTTTTTTCTCCCCATCTACAGTATTAGTTCTGAGGGCAAAGTCTGTCCATTACTACATCTTGAGTACCAGGCACACAGAAGACACTCAGTGAAAGTTTGAGGAATTAATACACGCATTACTTTTATTTCTTCACTGTACTTTCAAGTCCTCCTATTATTCTAATCTGCCTAAAGATAAGCTCTCTTCTCCATACAATCACCTCAACGTTAACAGGCCCAACAACGGACTCATCTCACTCACTAATTAAAAGCTCTGCCACCACCATTATCCTTATCGCCTTGGCTAGGAATCGTAAATCATCTTTGATTCCATCCTCTCCAGCTTCAGTCAGTTACTAAGTTAATTCTACCCTTGAGAAGTCTCTTCTGTATATAACCCCTTTTCTTCCTGATCTTGTTCAAGTCCCTCTATGCAAATTATAATCACTACCCCCTGGTTCTTCTTCTTTCCAATATCTCAAACATAACAATACCTTGAGCGTTTTACTGCTACATTTAGTTTTTAAAAAGGCATCATGTCATTAAATCTAAACCTCCAAGATGAAAATGTAGTCCCACTGCTCATGACTATATGGCTACATTTTACAGATTCAGCTTCTTCCCACCTCAAGCAATCTACCTACACTCCAAAATATTTTTAGAATGTTGATTATTAGAAAAGATACTGGCAAATGCAATAAATCTTCAGCTACGAAACTGTTATAAAGATGTCTGTAAATCATGGTATATAGTCCTCATACTTTAGCATACATCAGAATCACCTGGAGAAATGGTTAGATTGCTGGGCCCCACCTCCAGCACCTTTAGATTGAGGTAAATTAAGGCGGAGCCCAACAATTTGCATTTCTAATAATTTTTTGGGTGATGCTGATGCTGTACTGTCTAGGGAGCACACTTGTGAGAACTACTGAACTAGAGAATAGGCTAAAAACTTAGAATTCATACCAGTGAGTTGAGGATGGCTAGGTGAGAAAAGTTTGTTTGCCTTAGGTTAAATCTGCAAAGATGTGATAGTTATGGATTCTGCAAGACATTTTCTTCCATTGCCTGCTTCCTCCCACTACACAAATCCTTATGCTTGTCTATTTATTACCAATTTTACTCATCTCCTAGGCAAAGTGGGTTCCCTCCTACGCACACATCAATTATTATAATAACCCAGCTTCAAAACCTGGAGAGGGTGGTTATTTGATAATCTCCTTAGGTTTCCATATACAAAGTTTGTTGGCCTGAACATCACACTAACCTTAAAATAGATTATTATTTAACAGATAAAATAATTAAGTCTGTGTGCTGAGGGCATGTTTGCTCATCTGTCCTCTGGTTTCCACAAAGAGGAATTTTTCTCAACAACTCCTGGCCTGCTACTCCATCAATCACCATGGATGTAAAATGACATGCCTGACAGAGTTTCCTAGAGAAACCAGACATATGTAGCTTCTTCACCTCTGCCTTCTTTGAAGAACCAGATAACTGTAGGACTCATGTATTCTAGTTTGAATTTTTAGGGGCAGATCCCAAGGTTTAAAAGCCTACTGGAGTAGAGGTAAATAATTGCTTAGTTCTGGGTTCAATACTAGAGCCTCGTTGTTGTCACACAAAAACCAAGTCATCCAGCCTAGCTTTTATCAGTAATAAAACTGATTTTTTTTTTCCTATGCGCCAATCTGTCTTTTCTCTTCACAGAATTCAAATAGGAGAGAAGAATGTTATTCATTGAATGCCTTTAAATTTCTCAACAATAGGGATACATAATACAGCTAGTACTGGAACCTATATCCACTATACAGCCTCCACTTTATGTCTTCACATTTAATAGGTCAGAATGGAAGTTTTTGTAGGTCACAAAATAGTGAAATAACAGCAAATGTACCAATTTACACAATAAATCAGAACCGAAGAAGCACTGTTGTATTTGCTAATTGCCACCTCAGCATCCCTTTCCCTGTCTTTCAGCAACAGCCTCACTTTTCATTTAGGAATCTGTGCTTCCCCAGCTCTCAACAGAGAGGAAGCAGAGTTCCACCCCCATTCCCAGACATCCCTACTGACCATGCTGATCATCAGTTCTGGAATATGCAAGTGACCCAACAAGAGCCAATGGGTGGTAACAAGACTTCTGCTGTGACTCTGGGCAGACACTTGTTTCTTCTAACTGAACTTAAATCTGATATACACATGAAAAGCTACTGTGGTCATATGGTACCACCAGGGGAAAGCCTTTGAAAATGGATCCAACAGAGAATATGTGGAGTAGAGAGGGAGAGACCGAGTGAGCATGTTCCTGTCAACCCTGAACATTATTTGAGCTCCTGGGTCAATCAATGACTAAAGTTTGTTCTATCACTGATCTTTTCCGTAATCTGTCAATAAATGCCCTTCAGGGGTTCAGTTTTCTATTACTTTGCAAGCCACAGAGCTTTGATAAGCACATGATTATTAATCATGCTCAATTCCCTCACTGTAAAGAAAAGAAAGTCCAGACAAAAGCACCAAATGCAAATGAGCCACTTTCCCAAAGTGGACCTATTTGAATTACCAATTACCCACAAATTATACAGCAGGTTGTTGTCTATTTTTAGATTATTTATAGCTCCTTCTACAATAATTTTCTTCTTTACCTACTCTTCCATTCATCTAACTGGCTGATTGACAAACATACTAAGGACAATAAAAAAGTTTTGTTTTTCACTTGTTAGCTACAGCATGACAATCAAGTGAGATACACACTATTTGGGATTGATATACAACAGAAAGCAGAACATCTATTCTGCTTCTCTTTGTTCTCTAAAAGAATTTTATCTTTTATTTGAAAAGTCTAAGAAAAAATGTTGTTAAGTGGAAGCTGAGGCCCAAGAAGAGAGAAATTTTAAAGAAAGCACATGTAGGTCCCTTGGCTTGCATACAGAATTTATCCTAGAAAAAAATGCTGTTTCTGAAAAACCACTGTTGGTAGTCTTTGAGGTATTACCAACACACACACACACACACACACACACACACACACACACACAGAGCTGAAGATTGGAGTTGGACAAAAATGGTTACAGTTTTCAAAAAGAACAATAAGGTAGATTCTTACTGACCTATAATCTTTACTGTGAATGGGTAGAGCCTTCGAAAAAGACAAAAGGATGATTATGATATCCTAGTAGTGGAACTCATAAAGAGACAGGTTGGTTAATAATACAATTTCAATTCCTTCTTTCATAAAGTCACTTTACAGATCAAGAAAAAGTTATATGAAAGTTATCCAGATGCAACAACAAAAAAAATCAATTATTAGAAAAACCAAATATAAGCAAAAGTAAATTAATGGGTAAGATACGGAGTACTAAAAATTATTATCAATGTTGTATATAGCATGAGATTTTTGCAGGCAAGACAGAAGTACACTCTAATACAACTAAATATATTAGATACAAGAGGACCAATCCAGAAAGAGGTTTATTTAATGCATTGTTGGGTTTCTAATTCCTGAATGATTCTAAATTTTTGTTAGGAATTTGAAGACCTGGAAGTTGTATTTATCCAATCTATAAGCAACTCAAAGCTAGGTAAAAAACCAGCAAATACGTTACATGACAGAATCAGGATCTGGACAAATGAGAAGGAGAGGCTAAAGTTAACTGGTATAAAAGAATGACCTCTTAACATTTAATTCCCAAAACATAATTACAAATATGGCATATAAGAAATGCAATAGCATATATGCAAAGACAAAGGTTCAGTTTACTCAAAGCTAAAAATGCATTAATTTGGTGTTAATTAGCACGACTGAGGTAAGTGCTTTCCTTACTCAAAGTGTTGTATGTTCTTAGGCAGCAAGGACAGGAGTCTAATATCTAACAAAAGGAGGTAACAGACTTATTTTACTTTGCCTTGGGCAAACACACCTATTATGTTACAGGCTCATGTGTAAAATAAAGATACAATAACACTACACATCTCATTAAATGTGTAAATACATGTAAAACACTTTGAACTTACCCCGACACACAGTAAATGGCAAATACATTTTGGTTATTTTTACTGTTCTTTAAGAATATTTGCAGATACATTCCGCAGAGAATAGCCTTCTCCCACCCCAGATGAGGAAGACCTCAAACCACTTCAGATGTAGAAGGTTTAATGAAATAAGATTTTTAAACCTAAAGGAAAAGATAATCAGTATATTATTTGATATAATAATTTAAAAGTTAACTCAAATTTTGTTTTACTAGTTTTATTACATGACTCAGTAAAATTTTTAAATGTAAGGCTAGTATTTACAAACGTTCTTAATCCTTGATTGGTTCTATATGAACACAAATAATTGATTTAGGGTTCTTAAAAAAATCCTCTAAAGATAAAGATACTGTATTTTCATTCACTTAATGAGAATACAAAATTTTAAGTTTCAGATTTTTAGTTCTCGGGTGTTTAGAGGTCAGTGTGTACCATCTCGTAAATTAATGTCAACTTTGACATAACTGTACACAATTAGAGCTTATTCCCTGGACCCAAATATACTAAAAATGAATCCTTAATCAAAGTAATTACTAATTTTTTGGAGTGATTAAGCAAGTATTACATTTTATAAAAGTTACTAAATCAAAATCAAACACTATTTAAAAGACTTTTCTGTTAAATAATGGTTACAAAGCAAAGAATTCTAGAATTTAACAGTTAAAGGGATGTTGGACATCAAATCCAATAGTTCATTTTATAGCCATTAAAACCAAACACTCATAATCATCTACTTCCAAAATGGATATACTTATAAAATAAAGTGAGCATTAAATACTCACAAATCATTAAAAATACGAATAAATAGCTGAAACTTAAATCATGGGATAAACAGTGTACAGGTTTTAATGAGGCTACTGCTATCAGGGAAATAACTGGCATTGGACTTTAAAACTGGTATTGACACCCTAACCATCAGATGCACCATTTGACTGACAAAGAACTAAAAAATAATTTTTGACTATAGCCTTTCAAGAAAGAACTCAAGAGAACTCTATTTTCATACTGTGTCTTTTTCTTTGTGTGTGCTTTTTTCTTTAACATAAAACCAATTCCACTTCCTTTGCACACAAACATAGTTACAGCAAGAGCCATAGCTAGCCTCATAGCTGTTTCTCACTGTGATTGCTAATGGCATTTTATTGACAGTGACAACTACCTCAGGAGTTAAAAAATCCAGCCCTATCCCATTCATTCCTCCTCGATATCAGCAGTTATTCTCAATCAATGTGGACAATCTGAAACTTAGCACCATAAGTGTCCTGTAGAAGGTTTGGATAGTACACTACATAACTGAGCCTAAATTTATGGCCCATTACACTGAAAAATTATTTAAAGGCAAAAACCATGCTTTATCCATCTTTGATCTCCATATCTTATCAAGAGGGACTATAATCTTTCAGCCTTCTTATATAGTCACTTTCTGCAGAAAGACAATAATCTTTTACTCGATTCACACCCTAAAAATTTGAAGTCTTTCAACCATGATAATTTACTCTAAACTTAAATATAAGTGCTTGCATGTAGTTTCTCACTATCATGGTGAAAAGAACAGGTGGTCTATTATTATACATGTCAAAGAGACACTACAAGATTAAGAATGGTACAGTGTTATTCTACAAAGCTTTGGTACATTCAAATTATTTCATTAAAATACTTTAAAGAAATCAAGGAATTACTCAAATTTAAATTTACTCAACTCACATTTTTCACTTTTCAAGGGGCTTAAAGAAAACATACACACTCACATAAAAGACCATTAAGTCTATGCTACTTGTTTAGAAAAGTAATTTATATCAGATGAGTAAAGAATAACATATAAACAAGAGTAAACTCACCAAACAGGATTTTAAGTTTTATAGAGCTGATAAAGCAAAAAATAAGCATTCTCTAAAATGCCTGATTTATTAGTCTCAAATGACTCATAAATATCATTGCTGTGTCTGTGTTGACTAAAATTAGTCCTACTCCCCTAAGTAACTTATCTACTAGACTCTTCCAGAGGCATAGACTAAGTACAGTACTTTAAAGGGCAAGTTACAGCTGCTGTCAGTTACAAACTTGGCATGAACACTTTAGCAAATCTCTCAGGGTGGGAAACAACTAGATTAGAATAAGGAAGGCATTAATTTGTTCTTTTATTACAGCTTTTATCACATAGCTGCAATAATTTGTTTACCACTCTGTCTATCCCAATGAACTTTAACTCGAGGGACAATCTGTAACATTCATTTTTAATTCCTAGCACTGTCTGGAACACAGTAGGTACTCAAAGGTTACTGAGCAGAAATGCCATTTGAACCACAAGCTAAAATCAATTTGGAAAACAGATTTCACAATGGAAGTAACCATAATTTGAATAGCAGAGCAAAACAAAACTTCCTAACACTTTGTTTAAAAGAATACATTAGGTGTTAGATGAGTTAAGAGAAGGTCACAGCACTCAAGAAGTTTTAAAACCATTTTGGTATGCAAGATACACTATAGCTTTAAATCATTTTAGACAACAGAGTAAGTTAAATGATATTCAGATTTTAAAATGACTGCTACATGGCAATGATTTTTAACCACGGTCTTAGATTCTTGAGGGTATGCAAAGAAATAATACTGAATTATAATATTTCATACAGCCTGAAAGAAACAATACATTTATTTAAAAAATAATTTGTTAGGGTTATGCAAGCTAAATACAAACCTGCCAAATCAACATGGTAATAAAGTAGCAAGTAAGTTTAAATAATAAAGAAATTTTAAAAATCTTACCCAGTAAAGGTCATTTGGAAAACACACACACACACACACACACACACACACACACACACACAAACTCCACAGCTAGCTATCATTTGCTCTGAAATTTGCTGTTTCTACACTGTTTCCCACTCATACATCAACCTATTACAATCTAGCTTCCTCTTCTATGTTTCATTGAAACTACTCTTCCAGGTGACCACTGACCCCCTCATGTTCTTAAATCTAACGGATACAGTTAGTGCTAATTTAACCTACTAGCAACCTTTGCTACCGTTAACCACTCGCTGACTTTTGAAATGTTCTGCTGCCTTCATTTCTCTGATGTTTGACTCTTATTTCCACTACACTGTCATTTCTAGCTGTTTGTTTTCAATTTCCACTGCTTATCCCTTTTTTCGAATAGTTGTCAAAGGAGTCAGCAGGGAGGAGTTGGATGGCACAGCAGTCTTTATAATTGTTTTCATCTGTTTTTAGTCTGAGGAAATGGGATTCGTTTATAGATAATAGTTAAAATTTATTTGCATGTGCATTTACAGGGCCTATTTATTTTGTTTCTCTCATATTTCAGAATTCCACAATTCAATTAAAATGATGAAACCACACTATAATAGTCTGGCTCAGTGAAAGTGTGAAAAAAACCACCGGGTTTTCTTATCCGAAAACCCCAAGCACAGCTCCTATTTCCCACAGCCTTTTAGTCTGCAAAGAAATATGCTAGTCAAAAGCAGAACAGGTGACTCGCCCCGCTCCCTGGGGCTGTTAGATAACTATTCTGGCTTTTGATAGCTGTCATTTTCAGTACAGATTATCCATTCATGCCAACAAAGTACTTAATTAAGCAGAGTATATGATAAAATTTTAATGTGAATGATCTCAAACACAGATATCCTGAAGTTAACTAACTATGGACATTTTTGGTCTATGGTCAAGTCAGTTGGTATCATTTCATCCCAAACATTTACGATACCTGTCTCTTGGGAGGTTGGTCTAATTTTGCAAGGATGTACTTACAAACCAAAAAACAATCCTCTAAATTTACCAAAACCAGAATAAATTTAAAAGTTAACACACTAGAGATGAGTGGTTCTTAAACTTCAGCATGCATCAGAATCACCTGAAGGGCTCCTGAAAACACAGACTGCTGAGTCTCACTCAGTTTGACAGTGATGCTAATGCTACTAGTCTGGAGAACCACTACTGACTGTTAACTGTAGTCTGAACCTTGACTAAGGAACAAACTTCTGGATTGTCATCTTGGTCCAAAAGTTTCCTGACACAAACCACAAATATAAGCAAATTACTCATGGTTTTTGTTTTGTTTTTTTTTTTTTTTGGAGACGGAGTCTTGCTGTCACCCAGGCTGGAGTGCAGTGGCACAATCTTGGCTCACGCAAACTTTACCTCCTGGGGTTCAAGCGATTCTCCTGCCTCAGCCTCCCGAGTAACTGGCATCCGCTACCATGCTCAGCTAATTTTTTGTATTTTAGTAGAGATGGGGTTTCACCGTGTTGCCCAGGCTGGTCTCGAACTCCTGATCCCATGATCCGCCCGCCTTGGTCTCCCAAAGTGCTGGGATTACAGGCGTGAGCCACTGTGCCCAGCCTACTCATGGTCCTTTACTATGCTATTCTTAATGTCCATGGGTACCTGAAAGCAGACCACTTTCTAAAAATATTGAGTTGATACTTTCTTTCCGTTTTGATTTTTAGTACCAAGTATACTATATTTTAGTGTTTAAGCCTTATAATTCAAATATATACAAGCACTGCAAGTAATTTTTTACTCAAAGAATGTGAAGACTCATATTGACACATTCTGAACAAATTCTATCAAATTATTATAAACACCTAAAAAATTAAATTAATTTTTAAAACTCTAACAGAGAACTTTAGATACCTATCTTCTCTTGTTCTCCCATAAAATAAACTACTTTGTTTTCTCCTATTCTATTGTTCTATTTAGGCATTTTAGAAACCTTTCATCTTTACAGTAAGTTTCATAGTAAAATAAGCTTTTGAAAAGCTCAAAAAATAAAGTTAATTTTATATAATCCTGTGCAGTTTACCAAATATAAGAACATACTATATCTCCAGTTAAATATGAGAACCAAATGTTCTATCATTTTCCAGTCTCACTGGTGTTGAAATTTTCAGCTATAGTCAAAGAGATTTCTAAATTAAAACTGTGTTTTTCCTTCTGTTCAGGAGCTAGAAGGCAACATGAACACTTGAATGTCACACCAGCTGCTCTGTCAGCCTACTCAGTTCTTAAGAGCTTCTATCCTGTCAATTCACAAGAACCTACACTTAAATGCTTAAGGAAACAGGATGCTCATTATGTCACTGAAAGAGCTCACAAAAATAAAGTTGGCAATATTGAGGGAGGCATAACTCTTATCTGTAAATTTAACATGAGCTTTCTGTTGTCTTAATTAAAAAATCTAGATTTCAATATGATTTATTCTAGTTCTTCACCAACTGAATAGAGAACTAAGGGAAGAAGGCACTTTCCCATTTCTTTATCTCTATTTATATAGTTTAATAGTTGATGATCTTTTGCAATTTCCAGCTGTGATTATTAAAGAACAGTTCAGTAAATCAATACTCACTTTTGCAAAACATTTAAATAATCTGGCTGGAAAATAAGGTAAATTCTATTTTAAGAGGATGCCAGACAAGAATTTATTTATGGTTAACTCACCAAAGTGCAAAGAATATGGACATTAGGGATGTGTTGAATTGTAACCCACTCCATCACATCATATTGATGATCCTTCAAACTCTGGTTTCACACATTCCTGACGTTCATTTTAAGACTTTGATCTACATTCTCTACCTGCTATTCAAGGGTAGAGCCACACATTATCATCCCTTGAAATGGCTCTACTTTCAAAATTTCCTTTCCAATGAACAGTATCTCATTTTATTTCTCTTTACTTCTACTGAATCTTGTGTATACATTGTGACCTTCAAGCTCAAAGGTAGTCAAGATCCTTTCTGATCAACACTTGCCTCCCTAAAAATGCTTACTTCTCAATGGTCAGCGACTCTTTTTTGCTCTTATGTCTCACTTATTCTTTATCCTCCTACCACCCATCTGGTTAATTAGCTACCCCTGAATAGACATACCATCTGGCTGAGCAATGTTGGTAAAAGTTTAAAAACTGAGTTCTCAGTTTCATCAGAAATTTTTCTCAGTCAATATATGATGCATGGACACATCTCTAACTTCCTAGCATGTTCCTCTTTTGATTCAAATACCCTCTTAAATTACTTAAGCTCTTGTCTCTACCCAGGGTACTCAAGTCTGCTCTAAGACATTGCTTCCTTGATTGCCACTGCAAGCTACCACCACTTCCCTCCCCTTTCACTTGACTAGCCGATATTCAGATACACTCTACTACATGAAAGACCATGTTTCTCTACCCACCTCCCCCATACAAAAAAACAAGTCTCTCCTGCATTTTGATAACCCATCAAGCTATTTTTTCCCTCCTTTTATTCCACTTCTTAAAAAGGTCTATTTGCAATGCTTCTTTCTAATGGCCCACTCTCATCTTGACCCTGACAAACTGGATCCATTTTTCTGCCCACACACTACTAAGATGGTGCTCTATGAAGAGCTATCTTCTATTAACACTTCTATTGGCCATCATCTATTAATGATCTCAGGCTTTTTATCAGTACTCATCCTCCTCTATACTTCTGTGTCACTTGACAATACTGTTCCCTTCTATCCACTGTACCACTTACTCGTTCTCACAGGTCTCTAAACCCATCCTCCTCTGCTCACATGAACTCCCTTCTAAAATCTTGTCCACATATTAAATGAGGATATTACCCAGGGATCTATCCACAGGCCTCTTGGCAACTCATACCTTATCATGGCCTACATGTACTACCTTAATCATGTTCCAGGCCATGTTCTAACTGTTAACAGACATTTCTATTTGAGTATCTTGCTATATTTCAAACGCAATCACCAATATTAAACTTATCACTGTCCCCCCAACACTTGTTCTCCAAAGTTCTTAACAGTCCCAAAGATATTTGAGTAAACTCTATGTCCAAGGCTCTGTTTTCAAGGAGTTTACAGTCCAAATGAGAGAGAAAGATAAGCATTATTAAGTACAATTAAATGTTGTACACTACTAAAAGAAATCATAGATGATACAAACAAATGGAAAAACATCCCATGCTCATGGATTGGAAGAATCAACATCGTTAAAATGGCCACACTGCCAAAAACAATACAGATTCAATGCTATTCCTATCAAACTACCAATGCCATTTTTCACAGAGTTAGAAAAAAATCATTCTAAAATTCATATAGAACCAAAAAAGAACCTGAACAGCCAAAACAAACAAACAATTAAGTATTGCAGAGAACATCACAAAAGGTATGGTGAACACAAAGTATTAGCCAGGTATGTGACTTCAATAAAAGCTTCACTGTCTAGGAAATATCTAAGTTGAAACAGAGTAGTGCAGGGCTGGGGAAGGAACTAAAAACTGCAGTGTGAATGATAGTTTAATACAGCTGAACACAGGAAAACAAAAAGGCAGCACAGAAAAATGCTGCTACCATGATAAAAACACATTACCTATTTGTGCCTCTGGAGGTTTTCTTAAACTTCATCTTCTCTCCTCAAATACAACTTAAGCTTCCTGAGGGCAGGGCAGTAGCCACAACTCGTGTTCTTTTATAGCTGTTACAGGTGCTAACAGATTGCTTAACTGTTTATTAGAATAAAATTTACACTGCAAAAGATTAATGCTATTAAAATCCTCAAGCTCTCCTAACAGAAAATTAAAATAAGATAACCAGCACACACATAAAAAAAGAAATATAACCAAAACTCTAGATTACTTTTAGGACTGAGGGAGAAAAAACACACAGTTTTCCAAAGCTCCTGACTTCCTAATTCTTTCTCGTAACTTTTTAACACAGGCAATTGAAATTATTTTGTAAGTCTAGAGATTTGCACCACCTTTTGAGAAGATGTTTCCATTCTTACCAACTGCAAAAGGTAAAATGAATAAGCCAGGGAGATAAGGAGTGACTACTTTCAAGATGGTGATGGAAAATGCACAGCATCTAGGCTATGAACATTTCCCCTCTCATGAGGCTTTCAACAGATCATACATGTAGTAGATCAACAGAAGAGGTGCGGATACTGACAGCTTCCGTATGGGTGTCATGTCCCAAATCAGCACCCCTTCTCTCAACCATTTGTTCCAATATAGCTCTTAGATTTCCCATCTCCTTTTTTCGCTCTTTGGATAAGTTCCAAGTAACAGTCTCCTACTATCATACTAAAGAGTTTTACCTAATGAAAGTTAGCCAATTCCCTTTGCCTTTCTATTAACTTCTCCTTCAAGGAACAATTAAAATGCTCCTTCTACTCTGACCTCATGGCATGGAAGTAAAATATTTATCTATGTTTCTACAACCTTTTTGAGCTTCTACAACATTTTCTGCATTTCTTATGTATACAGCTTTCTTCCTAATTAAACTGTAAGCTGAGGGCAGGATGGTCTTGTTCATTTCTGTATCTCCTAGTGACCACTCCAGCAATAGTACCTTGCCCACAGAAACTGCTCAACACATGGTAACTTAACTGGTGAACATGTGGCAATGCTGTTGAAGACAAACAGATGTCCTTTAGCAAGGCCCATCTCAGGTGCCAGCAAAAAAGACTGTCAATCCCAAAGAATCAAAGATTTTTTTCAGCACTCAAGAGGATGCCTGACCTGACAATAATCATAACCAGGATGACAGGTCCACAGCTTCTTAGATTTCCTTCCAACACTTTCTTGTACTAGCTGAGTGTCCCTGAACAACTTACGTAGTGCTTCAACTTTGTTTGTGTAATGGGGATATCATACTTTACCCTCAGAATTTTTGAGCAGATTAAATGAATTATATGAAATATCTTAGAATCATCTCAATGTCTTAGAGCTAGTCCCTGGCACTTAATAATAAACACTCAATGAACTGTATAGTGTATATTAAGTGTAATAATAACTATAATAATAATTAAAAGTAGTATTTTTAAATTTCTTTCTAATAAACTCTCCTATGTTGCATATATTATATATGCCTGTTAGCTTGGTGATATAGAAGCCACCCAATATATATTTGTTAAATAAACAAAGGTATTCAGTTCAGTATATGATGTCCTTATATATGACACCAAATAGTATTTAAGAATTAAAAAGCAAGAGGGATGTATTACATATCTATAATTTTATAACTATTGGTTTCCAAACTAGGTTGACCTGCTTTAAGAAGAACAGGAGAGTGACACACCAGTGGTAGAAAAAAAGTTTTCTTCCCAACAATTAACATCAGATGATTAACGGTTTAAAATTCTTACAGATTTAAAAATAATGACTAGGAAACTAAATACCAAATTGGAAAACTCTTTGTGACACAATATTTAGGGGAAAACACAGAAATATACCTACTCAAAGATAGATATAACCATGTAGAAGTGACATACTGTCAATGGGCAAGAACCAGAAACGAGAAGGGAAAAGGAGGTAATCTTTCAGAGGAGCAACCCAACAGATTCTTTTCTAAATAATAATACAAGTAATAAATACATTTAAAAATAAATACAGACTATTTCCTAAATGCAATGGATGTTATTTGCACAAAATGAAACCAAAGTTGTTTTTTTTTTTAAATTGTTAGGCATTCTGACTTTCTGTAGTTATTGTTGTTGTTGTTTTGTTTTGTTTTTTAAATTTTATTATAGATTTAGTGAGTACACGTGCAGGCATGTTACCTGAGTATACCGTCAGATGCTGAGGTTTGAAGTACGAAATATCCCATTGTGCAAATATTGAACATAGTATCTAACAGGCATTCTGACTTTGATCTATCAGCATTACACTGAAATTCTAGTACAACATAAGAAACCAGCCAACCTTAGTACTAATTCACAATATCCTCACCAAAGCTGTAAAGATTTTAAAATTAATGCTCATCTCCTAGGATTCATAAACAGAATGTATACTGAGCAGCAAACTTTGGTTTATTGATCAGTAAATTTAATAATAAATGCACTCCCCTATTTCCCTCCAACTGATCCCAGTGTGTAGTACTCCCCTCCCCGTGTCCATGTGTTCTCATTGTTCAACACCCGCCTACAAGTGAGAACATGCGGTGTTTGATCTTCTGCTGGCAGCAAATCACACTGCCACGTGTGTACCTATGCAACAATCTTGCTCATGTTATTCACATGTACCCCAAAACCTAAAATGCAATAAAATAAATGGGAAAAATAAATAAATAAAAGGAAAAAAAAATCTACAGAAATGCAAAAAAAAAAAAAATAATAATAATAATAAATGCACAACTTAAACTATCAGTTAAGGAAGTACAAATAATCATTCACATGTTTAACACTGGCCTGAGCAAATAAGAGACTAAATGTAAGGAAAAATGATACACTACACGAAAAAAACATGCCCACATAAAAGAGAAGAACCTTCTTGGAACCTGATCACAGGGAAAGAAGTATAACAGTTCAGGCTTTACACATTAAAAAAAAAAAAGGCTCAGATGTCATCAAGTGACTTAGAATAGGAATTGCTTGGATCATCTGAAAGGAATTAAAATTTAAAACAATTATATGTTATATTAGGTTAAGCCATATGACACTGTCATTTTTGTAGATGAAAACCAGTAGAATATCAGCAATTTCATATAGTTCAACCTAATAAAATGGATTGATCAAAACATTCAAAATGAGCAACCTAAAATGAGCAAAATGGAGCCCAGGACTCAAGATCTGACATTAGGTAGAGTGAATGAATCAGTTTAACTCATGGTGGGGTGGGGGAAGCATTTAACAGTCAAAAGTGAGTTGGTCAATCATGAAAGCACAGGCAAAGGATAATCGTTAGAAGAGGAAAAGAAAATCTGGCCTTTCTTATTCAAGCAGTATTTAGAAGGAAGAGTTTTCTAAGCTCAAAATGAGGTTATGGTGGTATCTGTATCCTAACTGAAGGATTAAAATGTTGGCTACTTATTAGATTTAAGAGTAGGACACCTGTGCCAGACACTGTGTTTAGCAATTTACAGGATACTCTACATAGATCGTTTCACCTAATACTTAATATTATTACCCCCAATTGCCAGATGAGGTAACTAACTGGTCTTTGAGAAGAAAAGCCTGACTCTATTACACATTCCAAACATACCGCTTGCTCTGCCTGCATACTCACTAAGCAACCTCCTAATTACAATGTGGTTTCCCATGTGGCAAATCTACAGGGAAGAGAATGTGCTAGCCAAAACCTGATAGTCTGTTTCCCAAGGCAGTTTTTTTTTTTCCTACTGTAAACTAATAGACATTCTGATTTTTATATAAAGCTCATGAACTCTATAAATATGAACCTGAGACAAAAATTAGGTTAAGTGTAGAAACACTAGTCTTCAGGGTCTCCAAGTTTCAGACTCTTTACTATGGTAAACTAAGAGATGCAATCCCCATCCTGAGAAGTCCCTTCAGGGACAGCAAGTCTCCTTTATCCCAAGAGAGGAAATACCTCAGTATCATCATTACCAATCTCTTCCTTTTTGAAATCTCTAGAGTAGAAAGAAGCAACAATGAATGGACGAAATTATAATTCTGACTCTGTTGTGCTAACACTTAATTCTGAGCAAATTGTGCTATCTCTCTTGGTTTCGTTTTTTTTCACGTATAAAACAGAGAAACTGGCTGGCACAGTGGCTCACACCTGTAATCCCAGCACTTTAGGAAGCCGAGGTGGGTGGATCACCTGAGGTCAGGAGTTCGAGACCAACCTGGCCAACATGATGAAACCCTATCTCTACTAAAAATACCAAAATTAGCTGGGCATGGTGGCGGGTGCCTGTAATCCCAGCTACTCAGGAGGCTGAGGTGACAGGATCACTTGAACACAGAAGGGAGAGGCTGCAGTAAGCCCAGATCACATCACTACACTCCAGCCTGGGTGACGGAGCGAGATAAGAACGAAAAGAAAAGAGAAACTGGGACCGATGATGGACTGTTCCTTTCTTATCTAGCTGTCTTATGGCTGTCTATCACATGAAATCATCATCTCTCGCCTTCCGTGTGCAATTCTAAATTTGTTATCTTTTCTCTGACTCTTCCTTTTCTGTGTCTCTGACTGGCTCCCTTATCCACTTTCTGCCTCTCTCCCACCCAACCACTACCTCCACACCAACCACAGTAGAGTCTGGGATCTTGTATTCTCATCTCACTGGCACTCAAAGTTATGACTCTAGATTTCTACTTATAAACACTACCTGTCCCCTTCATTACCCAACTACTGTGAATCATATTAAGTCTAGTTTGGTATCTGTATACAGTTGAGGTAGTGAAATTGCTGTGGCTTATCTGAAAGACCCACATGCAATTCAATAATGGGTTCAGGATTACAATTGAATATTTGTATTTTCCTTTCCAAGTTCTGCCTCTTGTTTCCACTTAGCTGAATCTACAAAACTATAATTCTAAGCCTCGTTTATCTTTCATCTCCATAATCTTGACAATAATTTTAGTCCTATCCTCAAACTCAAACCCAAAAACTCTATTCCTATTAAGAGCTCCCAAATTCCTCTAGACTAGACTTCCAAACTGGTGAGCTAGAGAAGCTACCTCATAATATGTTAATAGCTGTGCTGTGAAAAAAAAGGGTTCTGTGCTCGGTACAGTTAAATGTTTCCTTCAGCCAGATCTTTTCATAGCCTTTCACATTTGTGAATCTACAAAAAAGAAATATTATATGCAATATTTCCTGAACTTATTTTTATCTACTTTTTTTTCCCACAGAGCACCTATTAATATCACTTCAAACTACTGTTTCACAGAATAATATATGCTGCTCTCGTCTTCCCTATTTCAAAGTATCCACCACTTAAGTATAAAAACCCCTCTGATTTCTCACTCTCTCTCAATATCCAATCAGTAGCTAAGTTCCTTTTTCTTCCCAACTTACACATTCATCTTTTCTTTCTATTCCCTCTAAAACCACTAAATTTGTAAATCTGGTCATATATAACAGTTACAAATCCTGATAAAATAAATATTAGATATGTTGCCATCAACACTGTGAAGATGCCATGAGGACTAAAAGAGAACAAATAAGACATCTTACATACTATCTCTTTCATAAGGACCCAACATTTCTCCCTAATAGTTGGAAATTGTTCTTTATTATGCCAAATTTTAATTCAAAGTATATGGATTTCCATTTCCATTAAGGGCAGCAGTGGTCTTATATATATCAGCTATGATTGAGGACTGATGAGGTAAATAGGAAATGTTATGAACATGACATGAGTAAAGCCAGTGGTTCAGGGGGTTTCACAGCTAGCACTGGGTCATCATTCCCTCCAAAATATAATCAAGAGATAAACAACAAGTAATAGTTTACAGCTAGTTTTTCATTTATTTGAGCATTTCAAGTTGGGTTTTTCTAGCTCTTTATGCCTGTGTATACTGCATACCTCAACTAGCTTATAAGTTTCTGAAGAGGTGAAGACTATCATTCATGTTTAACCTCTTAATGACATGGGCATGAAAAGACCAGGTATTCATATAGTTATTTCCTCATTCAAGGCTTATCTGCAAGGTAGCTGTTAGGGACATAGTGGTGAGCAAGACACAATAATCCCTGTCTTCATGGAACTTATATTCCTTTGAAGGAGGTATCTATGTATCTGTCAATCAAACTACTAATTACACAATTTAATTACAATTGTGGTAAGTATATATTGGTTGATTCTCTTCTAACCTTTAGTTATTCATAGTTCAGTAAAAGAGGAAAAAAAGTAGGCATGAAGTTCACACAGGGTTCAAAGCAGTATCTGATTAGAACCTTTTAGAACTGGCAGAAAAAAAAAAAACAAGAAAGGAATCTGGAGAAAGATAAGGAAGGGTAAAATGGGAAACGTCTGGTCACAAAGCAGCATTAGAAACAAATTATTCGAACTTGTGCCTATATTAGCAAACACATCAAAAAGTACTACCTCTGGCTTGCTGCCAAATCTAAATGAAAAACCACCCAAATTTGAATGCTTACTATATAGAGAGTACTATGCTGCCAGTTTTACGTAAAGTGAATGACTGAATGATGATAGTAACAATGATAACATTTCAACAGTGTTTTGGTTTACTGTGCTCCTATGAGACTGATATTATTAGCTTTCCATTTTGCAATAGAGGAAACTAAAGTGAGACAGGTTAAGAAATTTGTCCAAGTTCACATAGCTATTAAGTGGCAGAGCTGGGATTCACACTAAGTCAGTGTGTTTTGCTCCTCAGCACTCTGCCTTTGCATGTATGTCATGGAGGCACGGAACCACACGTCTCTGAGACAATCATCTATTCAGAAAAGCAACACAGAGAATTAAAAACAAGAGCTGAGAGCGGTGGCTCACACCTATAATCCCAACACTTTGGGAGGCCGAGGCAGGCGTATCACAAGGTCAAGAGATCCAAACCATCCTGGCCAACATGATGAAACCCCCATCTCTACTAAAAAATACAAAAATTAGCTGGGCATGGTGGCACGTGCCATTAGTCCCAGCTACCTGGGAGGCTGAGGCAGGAGAATCGCTTGAACCTGGGAGGCAGAGGCTGCAGTGAGCTGAGCTTGCACCACTGCACTTCAGCCTGGAGACAGAGTGAGACTTCATCTCAAAAAAAAAAAAAATTAAAAACAAGAAAATAGCCTACCAAGTAAATGTAAAAATACTGTCCACATTACTGAAAACACTAGCCTTTACAGAAAGTATACTTATTGGAATCAGATATTTGAACACTTAAAACTGTTACATGCTAAGAAAAACCAAAATCTGAAAAGCTCTTTCAGGTATTCCAGAAACTCAAGGTAAGAAGAGGGAGAGATGTTACATATTAAGAAGTTGTCACTAAAATTTTTAGGGATTTTAATCCTAAAATGTCCTGTTTTAGGGATCAACAATTTTCATTAGCCTCAATATTTAATGAAGTCCACTACATGAAAAGCATTATATTACACTATGGAAACACAAAGAGACTGAAAAAGGGAAAAGATCCTGTCTAGTTTACAATCTGAGAAGACAATTGTTCATTAAAAATGAACTAGAAAACCTCAATTTGTTCTAGAAATAAGCTTACACTTTTCACATGTAATACATAAATTTAACAGTATAGAGAGAATCATGTTATATAAATGTCAACTTACGTCTTTCGGAATCAAAACATTCAAGACAAGTTAATCTGTTTCGATGGATGACCACTTGTATTCTGAAAGTAGCATTACCGTAGTTCCTCAATCTTTTAAAGTTATTATTTTGAATTTTGAGAATATGTCCTACTGCTGTATTAGCAATGAGCCTAAGTATGTGGTCGAATACAAGTTAGGCCCTTACATGTTTGCTAAATGAATAAATGGCACTGCGATAAAACAGGTAAGTGAGGAGTCCTTTCTAGATTGCCCCAGACACTTTTATAATTCCAGTGGTAGGTGTTCTGTTACCTTTCTGGGAAAAGATGCTGCTTTTACTGTAAAGTTTCCTGACAAGCCAGGAGTTATTTTTAGTATTATTATTTCAAAAGCAAACAATAAAACATTCCAGAAAATAACATTAAAGAATATGTAACAAATAGATTTAGGCTGGAAGAATTTTTTTTTTTTAACAACTTCAGAAATTTGTCATCAAATGTTTCCTCATTGGGGGAGGGGATTATGTCTGATAAATGAAACACAAAATCCAAGCTAGGGTTTGGGGTGAGGTGGAGGTTAGGGAAAGAAGTGTAGTGACGGAGAGTCTCCCAATCTCCTCTCTCCCATTGTAGGTGCTCCTAAGAGGCTCTGGGAAGTACAGATTACAAAGTTAAAACCAAAGGTTTTCAATTTATCTTCCACAATAAATAGTGCCAGAATTTACACTGGATGTACAGAATCATGTAAGGCATTGCAAAAGAAATTACAGACAAGGTTTACAAAATTGATGTTTGCTAGAATTATTGGTGATAATACTTTGTGCACCATCAGATACAACTGCAAATGCCTTAGAACATTCATCTTAAATTTATAATTTTCTTGAAAAGTAAGCATTTTCTCCCCTCTCTCTCATACATATGTGTGTGTATATATATGTATATATGTACATTAGGTAGAGACAGGATCTCACTATGTTGCCCAGGCTGATCTCCACCTCCTGGTAGCTGGGATTCCCAAGAAGCTGGGATTACAGGCATGAGCCACCCACCATATCCAGCTATATTTTAATTTTTAAATGAGAAGAATATTTCTACTATTGATGTTTATGTAGGTAATATCTGCTTTAATAGGATAATAAAGTAGTATGCAAAGTTTGGGGAATACAGTCTTCCCTAAGCGAAGACACCACTTTTACTTAACTGAGTATAAAAATTGCAACAGATACAGTTTATTCATTTTACAGCTGTGCCACACACATAAGACAAAACGTTCTGGCTCCACGTTCTTACAAGATAATTATCCTTCTAAATTCCCACTGTTAAAAGAATTATAATCCCCAAATTTATAAAGCAGACTTAGTTATTATTATAGAACACGCAAAAAAAGTAAGCCTTTTTTATACAGTGGCAAATCACATTCTCTCCTTAGAAGAAAAAAACTCTGTAAGAACTAGTATGCATTATGGACCAAAATATTCAGAAGTCACTCTCTCTCAAAAACAAAAATCATCACCAAAAAAACCAAACAAACAAAAACAATCATAGTGCTACTCTAAAAAGCATTTCACAATTTTAAAGATTAAAAACTACTTTGCATATGTGCAGGGATACACAAGGATCAGCAGATAGAAGCTTTCTTCGTTACTGCCAAATGATACTGAATACAGGCCCTGTAGGATATTAAATACCTTGTATTTTACATGGATCTAGGGCCCAGCTTTTGAGGTACTCCTAAGCAGAGCCAAGATGCTTTGAGTGACTTATCCACAGGAGTTTAATTTCAATTGTGTGCTGGAAAGTGGGAGGTAGTGATTATACCTTCTCCCAAATCTTTCTAGCACACTAATGAACATTTTAAGCAATAGTCTCCAACTGAGATTAATTTGTCCTTCAAATATTCTCCTCTTAACTCACTAATGGCAATATCTGATTCACCACACTTTAAATGGAAGAACACAAGACCAAGCTTATGATGGAACTTATGTTTTACTCATTTTACAATTGAAAATGCCACATAACAAATGCACCCTTCTCTGCATTCTCCTCTACCACCTTCAAAGGAAAAAACTGTACTGGAAGTAACATTATAATACTACTTACTTCCATAAAAATACATGAACTGGGCCGGGCGCGGTGGCTCAAGCCTGTAATCCCAGCACTTTGGAAGGCCGAGGTGGGTGGATCACGAGGTCAAGAGATCGAGACCATCCTGGCCAACATGGTGAAACCCTGTCTCTACTAAAAATACAAAAATTAGCTGGGCATGGCAGCATGCGCCTGTAGTCCCAGCTACTAGGGAGGCTGAGACAGGATAA
Organism: Sapajus apella; assembly: GCF_009761245.1. NCBI lineage: Eukaryota > Metazoa > Chordata > Mammalia > Primates > Cebidae > Sapajus > Sapajus apella. The sequence continues at coordinate 48,332,064 of NW_022436942.1, forward strand.
TTGCTTGAACCCAGGAGGCGGAGGTTGCAGTTAGCCGAGATTGTGCCACTGCACTCCAGCCTGGTGCCTGGAGACAAAGTGAGACTCTGTCACAAAAAAAAAAAAAAAAAAAAAAAAAGAACTGGTTCCTTCAACTCTTTTTTCACTTGCTTATTTCTCCTGATACCAAATCTCATGTCAATGTTCATTTCTTCTTTACAGTATCATAAATCAGGTGCGACTATTCAGAATTCCACCAGTAGAATACCAATTAAATGTTCATCCTTTTCACTCTTTAATCAAAAACCTAAAGGAAGGCATATAAAAGACAAGTTTCAAATACCATAACTAGATGTTCAGAGAGCGGGACAAAGAAAGGAACAAACGAAATTTTACAAATACTAAACACTGCCTTTAGATTTCTGGGGGTTGGGGGTATGCAGAAATTTTATATATATATACAAAATGGAGAAATCATTAAAAAATATCCAGGGATTTCATTTCACTAGTAACTAACCTAATCAACCCCTACTTATAAAACATTTTTACACACTAACTATGCATCAGTGAATAATAAAGTTAACATGACTGGTAACCAAAACTAAAGATGCATAACATACTGCCTTTTTATTCCTTAACAAAGAAACCAAACGACCCACACTTCAAACCATAGTGATTCCATAACAGAAATCAATACCTTCATGGAATACAGAAGGATTAAATGATATTTTTTGAAGTGGCCATTTGGCCTCCATTTCATATGTTTTCTTCTTGTGGGTGTGGAGAGTACTTGTCAGTGAGTGATATTCAGAGGTACTCAATGACTAATGACCCTGCAAACTAAGCTTTACCTGTTCTCACCTCTATTCTGTTATTCATCTTATTTATGCTTCTGAAATGATCTCTTTGGCTCCTTGCGTTTTACGACTGTTTACTACAGCTGCTGGGGAAAATCAGTAGTAGTAACGATGGTCACACACAGTAAGATTTCACACACTTTCTTGAATATATTTAGACAATGGAATACAGCTTCAAGACTAAGGATATGTCCTCTGTCCACGGCAAACAGGAAGCTATTTTGCATGTCTCTTACTAACAAAAATCAAGACTTGCCTTAAGAAGCAATTGAACCCGTATACTGCCAGAAAGGCTCAATTTCGGCCATGCAAAAGTCAAAACTGTTTTGACATAAATTCTTAAAATTTAAACAAATAACTCTGGAGGGCCATTTGCAACTTATCCTCCCAAGAACTTCTCATTTGCATATTTACATGTATACTAGCTGCCAATCACTGTGGTGGTCAATATGCTAGGCATCCATTAAAGTACAGTGTTTATATTAGAAAATATAACAAAAAACTTCATCACAAAAGACTAAAGGCACTTAGGAATAAACAAGATATGTTCAAAATCTATATAAAGAAAACTGTAAAAACACCTGAAAGATAACAGGGTAGACGTAAATGAAGAGAGATTCTTTGTCATGATTAGGACTTCTCTAAGTTAATTTGTAAATGTAATGTAAGCCTAATAAAAACTAAAACAGAGATTTTTTTTCCTGAAACTAAACAAGCTGGTGCTAACGTTCATAGGGAAAATGAAACATGCAAAACTATCCAAGAAGCCACAGCAAAGAATAAAGATGATGGAAATATTAGCTCTACCAGATACTAAAATATGCTGTAAAGTCCTTATGTATAAAACAGAATGCCACTGATAGATAAAAAGACCCAACAGACTGACAGTCCAGAAATAGATCTAACTACATACAGAAATAAACATATGACAATGGTAGTAGCTCAAATCATTTCTGAGGGAGAGGAAGCAAAGATGGAGTTTTCCATAAACTGTGTTGGGACTACTAAACAGTCATTCAAAGATAAAATTACATCAATTTCTTATACCACATAAGAATAAATTCCAAATGGAACAAAGCAATGAAACTACACAAGAATTAGAAGAAAACAGAGCTGAACCACTCTGTAATCGGAGTATAGGGAAAGGTTTTATTATGACTTAAAAATCAGAGGCATTATATAAGCTCGATAAATTTGACCACAAAATTAAACTGCATGGCAAAACACAACATAAGCAAATATGAGACAGAAGTAACAAATTTGGAGAAAATATTAGCAACATCACAGAGAAAGGGCTACTTTCCCTAATATGTTCAATACATTTTTTAAGTTGAGGGAAAAAAGAATCAAATCTCCTAAAGAAGAATGATAAAAAACCATAGACAATTCACCGACATATAAAAATAGTCCTTAAAAAAGAAGAAAGTATGTTCAACTTCACCCAAAAGAGAAATACAAATTAAAACTATTCTGAAAATATCATCTCTCATCAATCACATTAATGAAAGTTCAAAAGCTGGAAAGTACTGTTTGGCAAGGTTTGGGGGAAAACAATCAATCCACCAGCGATATACGTAAAATGTCACATGGCAATTTTAAAAATTAGTCACAATTTTTCTCTTACACAGCCATGTGGAGAGGTGTAGTCTGTGTCCCTATACTTGAAGGTGGGCAGACTTAGTACTGCTTTGGCCAAAAGAATATCACAGAAGCAATATTATGGGACTTGAAGCCAGGTCAGCTTCTGTCTGATTGCCTTAGAATGCTCCCTCTTCAGACATGCCCTCTCAGAAACCAGGCTCCCAATTCCGTAAAGAAGCTTAAGCTACAATAATAGGCCATGTGTACAAGTCTGGTTGACAGTCTAAACTGAGCCCAATATCAGCAGTCATCCCAGCCTAGGCACCAGATATGAGTGAAGAAATCAACATGTAATTCTAGCCCCAAACTATTCTAACCAGTCCCCGGTCATTTGAGACTTTCCAATGAAAGCTCCAGACAGTACAGAGGAGAGAACAAGTCACCCCGATGTTGCCAACCCAAATTTCTGACTAAGGATCTAGGAGAATGATAAAACAATTGTTTCACACAATTAAGTTTGGGGTGATCTGTTACGTAGTAACCAATTGCTATGTAAAGAAATCTGACAATAGCTAATAAAACTACATAATAATTTACCCTTCATTTCAGCAATCTCAATTCCAGGAATCTACTTTGAAGATAAACTTTAGCACTATGATAATACATATGAACAAAGTTTTTCATTGCAGCATTATTAATAACTTCAAAATGCTGAAAACTACTTAAATGTCCTAACATTTGGAATATGCAGAATGGCAGAATACCATAAAGCTGTAAAAAAGAATGAGGACAATGTCTACAAGCCAACATGGTGGAATTTCCAAGATAAATCCATTAAGGAAAAAAAAAAATCAAAGTACAAAACACATGCTACTTTTTGTGTAAAAAACAAGACATAAAAAAACAAACATGTCTATTTTTGGAAAAGAAACACAGAAAGAATAAATCAAAAAACATGAAAATTGTTTACTTGCAAAAAGAGCAGGGACGGGAAGATAGAAAAAGAAAGGACTGAGAATTGTGATTGCACATTTTTTGTGTAGGCAGTTTTGAACTTTTAGAAGCACATTAATGTTCTACAAATTCAAAATGTAAAATTGAAACAAGGTTGGGGCAGGGGCCAAGAATTAAATGTGCTAATGCTGGGAGCTACCTTTCTCACTATGGAATAAAGACAAAAACGGGATGAGGGGAAGGCAAAGAAGAACTGGACTGGAATTGGAGGTATCAGTACGAACTCGTGTTTCACATACATTTATACATAGCTATACATACATACACAGATAACATATACATGCCTATGCACTTCTTAAAATACAAGAACCTGTAAAGGATTAGGGAAATAGTGGTCATTCAGACTACAAAATAAATTAGGACTGTTTCAACACCCAGCTAAAATCAGTCACACCAAGAAAAGAGTAATTTTTAAATGAAAAAAAAAGTTATTTTAGAGCAAGTAATGCAGAGTTTTACGTTTACTATCTAAAACGTAATCTTTTCCTTTTGGTCCATTTGAGATTGGACAGGGGAGGGAAACTTGGGTTTTCTACCTCTTGCCTGCTAACCCATATTAATCTAATCAGGACTCCCATGTCTCATTTTACTAATACTGGCGATTTCATTTTCTTTTAGAATTTCTTTGACCAACTGTTTACAGTTGTATTTCTACAAAAAAAATCATTTTAATTTCTAAATTAACAAAAGAGAACTTTTGGAGCACAATCCAATTTTAGTCACTGCCTATACTTTAAACCCAGAAAGTTTGTTTAAATTAAGTAAACTCTAAATTCCAAGCTTCAGGCACCAGTCTACCTAATTAGTATTTCTCACTGTAGCCTCTGCCATTGCCGTGTTTTATTGTGACAGTCACCAAATTCATAGATGCAATTTAATAGGACAATCAAGGGAACGCCTCACCAACAGTGGGACATTTGGCCAAAAGTCTGAATGAGGTGACAAATAGTATGGGAATTAAGTTCCCTAATAACAAAGCTTAGAGTCAATTTTCCTCTTGTAACAGACAACAGAAGCGCCTGCTTTTAACCTAATCAAAGTATCTCTTTAACTCACTGAATTGAGTAAACGTAACTGTGAGTAAATGCAATCAGTGTTGCACCAACATTCCCACTCCTCTATTTGCCACTGCAATCCCTCTGGTCACTACCCTCCTTCTCCAATCCTCACGGCAGTTTCCCTTATTTCAGGGGTTTTCTTAGTCAAAGCAGTAAATGTGAAACCAGTGACTCTCAAAGTGTGATTCTCAGTATTAGTATCACCAGGGAACTTCATAGAAATGCAAATTCTCAGACCCACTCCAGATCTCTTAAGTCTGAAACTCTGGGTGTGTGGCCTCACCAAGCCTTCCAGGTGATTCTAGTACATGCTAAAGTTTGTGAACCACGTTTTGGTTGACTATAATTACATTTTAGTGTGAATTTCTTTGCTTTCTCTGTTACAGACTAGATTGTGTACCCCTAAAATTCCTGTGTTAAAGCCTTAAATTTCAACGTGACCATACTTGGCAATAAGGTCTTAAGAGGTAATTAAGCATTAAAAGAGGTCTTATGGGTGGGACCCTAATGCAACGGAACTGGTGTCCTTAAGAAGAGATACCAGCAAAAAGGTAAAGTGAGGACATAACAAGAAGGCCATCAGCAAGCCAAGGAGAGAAGCCTTAGGAGAAAACCTAACCTGCTGACACCTTGATCTTGAAATTCCAACCTCCAGAGCTTTGAGAAAGTAAATTTCTGTTTAAGCCACCCAGTCTGTAGCATTCTGTTACGGAGCCCTAAAAGACTAACAGATCCACTTTTGCTTTAGGCGTTATTTAATTTTAATAATATGGAAATGAAAACACTGACATTGTTAAAGAAAGAAAATTTTCTAAAATTCCCTTTAGCATGTGTTCTTCAAGGCAATCTTTCACCGTTTTTAGATGATGGATTATTTTATACCCTAATCCCTTGAGAAGATAAACCAAAAGTATATCCAGCTTAAGCTGTTAGAAATGTATTTCCAAGTACTAAATAATGCTGTTCCAATATCTAAAATCCACTGTAATTTGACTTACTCTTTACCCTACGCAAAGACCAGATCCCCTTCTTAAATTCCTTTCCTCTCTTCATCCTTACTATAAGAATGCCAGGTACTGATATGCTTTTGAGTACACTCACTTTTACTTCACTTTGTAGTCAGAATTTTTAAAACCATAATTGAATTTTGCCTTTTATCCAATGTAATGGACATTAAGCCTTCCAAAAAAATTCCAAAGGAAATTTTAGCAAAATTTGTTTCAAAGTGAGTACACCTTTCATTAAGAAATACTAACATAATAAATGAATGTTATAGCCAAACAATCATATTCATAAACAACCTAACTGGTCTAAGAGCACTCTCTGGACAAAGGCCATTGCCAGTTTCATTATGCCTACATCAGTGCATGGCATATTTATGTTCATTCTCAACATGAAATTACATGATTCATGTATATGGTATATATACATGCAAAGATGCACATAAATTTATATTAAAGTGACAATAAGTGTTATTACAATGGCCACATACACATTAAGAGAAAACTAAATATTAGTCCAGATAAAAATATGTAGATCCTGTCTCTACCACATATCCATAACTAATTTAGCATAATATTCCTTCTGGGGCTACTAATATAGTTGACCCTATCTGTAGGTTCTGTATCCAACCAACCACAAATAGAACATATTCAGGGGGAAAAAAAAAATTGTGTCTGAACGTTTACAGACATATTTTTCTTGTTATTCCCTGAGCAATACAGCATAACAACTATTTACATAGCATTTAATTGTGTTAGGTATTATACACAATCAAAGTACCATCATGCACTGGATAACGTTTCAGTCAATAATGACAAACCACTGATTTGATAATGGTCCCGTAAGATTATAATACCATAATTTTACTGTACCTTTTTATGTTTCGATACACAAACATTTACTGTTGTGTTACACTACCTACAGTATATAGTACAGTAACATGCTATGAGTTTGCAGCCTAGAAGCAATAGGCTATGCCACATAGCTTAGAGGCTGCAGTAGGCTACACCATTTAGGTTTGTGTACTACACTGCATGACATCTGCACAATATCAAAATTGCAACACATTTCTGTACATGAGAGGATGTGTAGGTTACATGCAAACATATTTTATGTGAGGTACTTGAGCATCTGTGAATTTTACTGTCAAGGTGGGTGGAGGTGGGGTGGTCCTGGAATCAATCCCCCATGGAGACTGAGAGACAACTGTATTTTCTAAAAGAAAAAAAAAAAAAGATTGGCCCTTTTCAACTTATTAGGCAGTAAGGCCAAGTAAATGGTCAATCAAATCACCTAGTGTCTTTCTCACTACAAGAAACATTAAGTTTTATTCCATACGCTCTATTTACTAAGAGAGAAAGATACTAATATTTTGGGGTTAAATTCAACATGGGATTAAAAAAAAACGCTGCTTAAACAGCAATGTCAGTATTTTACAACTTACAATAATATTTACTTTTTAAATGTTTAACTCAAACAAAAATATATTTCATGTATTTATTTGGAAACCATTGAAACACATACAAGAATTCACTGGACTGTCAAAATTGGAAGGCAAAACTCATATAGTATATGCAATATCACCTTTTCCATCAATCCCGTTATACAGTAGAATGCTAAATCAGATAGTTATTTAAAAACAAAAACTACACTAAACTAAAACCAAGAACATGTGAGAATACTCTCCTCCAAGTGAGGAGAGGAAAATCAAGACCACAGTGCTGACAATTCCAGAACTCCTATGTAAGCACCAAAAGGCACTCACTTTCTTATAAATCAGACATCATTCCACACCAAGGCTCTGAGCAGGAATCTAACCCAAGGAGAAGATATGGCCTTCAGCCAAGGTCAGGTTTTTGTCTGTTCACAGTGCCAAGTGATGAATTTACAGCACTTTATTTCATACAACTGTTGAGGTCTCATCAATGTTACTCTTCATTACTGAGGATAACTGAGTGAATCATAAATGAAGCAGTGGTTCAAACTATTACCTGCACAAATGTTTTAGGTTATAAAATATCTGGAGACGTACATAAATTTTTTTCACAACTATTATAAACTGCTGAACAGGGGAGTGAGCTCCAGGGATCAGGAGTCAGACTTCTAGCTCTGGACTGCGCACTTTAATGAAACTATTTTATCCTAAGTCTTGCTCATTTGGCACTAACTATGATAAATAAATGGGCAGACAATAAATTTCAATTTATATAGGTCAGAGACTACCTGCTTTGGCCAATATTTTCCTCAACATCCAGTCTAGTATCTGAAAGTATAGGCGGCACTACATACAGCTAACACTCAAATACTTTGTTGAATGAATACTACTTTTGTCACATTTGGGGAAGCTAAAACATTGAACGGTGGAAGAGGCACTAAGTTGGGAGTCAGATCTGGACTTTCATCCTTACTGTAGGATCTTAGGGCAGGTTGCTATGTACCTGCCACTCAGTTTTCTCATCTGTAAAAGAAAGGGTGGACCAGGTTTTCAAAGCTCTTTTCTAGCGCTAAAGTTCTTTGTCTATCCCCCAAATCCTCATTATCTCCCAGCCCAAGTATAAAATATTAGTTTTGCCATCCATGAACTTAGGGATAATCAATCATGTCTTTTGCTTATAGGTTCCTTTACCAAAAAAATACACAGGAAGAAGCCTCAATCTTAGCTGTTATTTAGATTCATTATTAAATGCACTTTGATGGGTCAGAACCTTAGTTCACCACATTCACTTACTTCGGTGAATCTAAAAACCACCTATTCTGATTGGCAATAGACAGATGCTCTTTAGACTTTGTTTTCAATGCAAGCTTTTTTTTTTTTTTTTTTTTTTTTTTGAGACCGAGTCTTGCTCTGTTGCCAGGTGCCAGGCTGGAGTGCAGTGGTGCGATCTCTGTTCACTGCAACCTCCGCCTGCCGGGTTCAAGCAATTCTCCTGCCTCAGCCTCCTGAGTAGCTGGGACTATAGGCGCACGCCACTGCGCCAGCTAATTTTTGTATTTTTTTTTTTTTAGCAGAGACAGGGTTTCACCATGTTGGCCAGGATGGTCTCGATCTCTTGACCTCGTGATCCGCCTGCCTCGGCCTCCCAAAGTGCTGGGATTACAGGCTAGCATTCTTTTTAAAACTCATGTACGGCCGGGCGCGGTGGCTCATGCCTGTAATCCCAGCACTTTGGGAGGCCGAGGCGGGCGGATCACGAGGTCAAGAGATCGAGGCCATCCTGGCCAACATGGTGAAACCCCATCTCTTCTAAAAATACAAAAATTAGCCGGGTGTTTGGCACGCGCCCGTAGTCCCAGCTACTTGAGAGGCTGAGGCGGAAGAATTGCTTGAACCGGGAGGCGGAGGTTGCAGTGAGCCGAGACTGCGCCACTGTGCTCCAGCCTGGCGACAGAGGAAGACTCCGTTTCAAAAACACAAACAAAAAACCTCAGGTATGGTCTATATTTCAGCTTCTCTTGTCTGGTCTTAACAGGGCTGCAAAATAAAATACAGGTCGCCCAGTTAAATTTAAATTTCATATCATTAACAAATAATTTTGTAATCTCACGTATGTCCTATACAATACTTAGAACACTCATATTTAAAAAAAAATTATTCATTGGCAACCTGGTCCTGATTTCTTATTCTCATAAATTACCAGTTTCCAAAAAAATGTAATTTTACAATGCAGGTTAAACACGAAATAAAAGTTAAACTTTATTTGATTCAGAAGGAAACTGGGTCTTCCAACAACTAAGTATAAACTCACTCTGGTCTCCCAAACTACCACACTTACAAAACTTTGGAAATAACTGTAAAATGGCATTTCCATCTGGCCTGCCTTTCTGGCCCCAAACAGCACTAACAACCATCATGACTCTGAGAGGGAACTTAAAACATTAAATTCCCAATCTGTAGCTCTGGGGCTGCCTTATTCCACATCTGGCCCGTATTGAACATGGTTTCTTATTCCTTACCTATTCTTTAATTTGCTATATATTTGTAGACTTATATTTGTCTATTTTAAACAAATGTATTATAAACTAGTTATAGAGATACTTTTTGTATCCTCACTTTCATCTATGCTTCCTCATACACACAGTACACACAAATTCATGTATACAGAAGTTTAGCAAATATTATCTGAATATCAAAAGTTTAGCAAATGTTTTCTAAATATTAAATGTAATTGGAGAATACTGTAAATACAGAAGTTGTAATGGTCTGAATTGAATTTCTACTAACCCTATCACAAACCTAGAATTCAGCTTTTTAATAAATTCGTATCAACTGCTTTACTTTTCTACAGTTTAGGTATAAAATGTATGGAAACCCCAGTTATGAACTTTCTGGATGCTAGGATTCTTTGTGGTAAGCATTTACTGAATATTGAAGATATTCTAAACCATGTCCTATATGCTGCTTAGTATGCAGTATAACTATAAATAAGATATTTCAAAATAAACACCAGAACATATATAGCCTAATAAATGTTTATTTTTCTACCATGAATTAATTAACTTAAATCATTCTAACAATGCTGCCATTGCTTAAAACTTGTTCTGCTTTTTTGAAATTTCTTTTATAGTTTGAGATACTTTTTAAAGAAAATATCCTCAATGACAGCAAATCTACTTTTTTTTTGGGAAGATTTATCATTAAGATAAATGTAAACAAGTCTGTAATAAATGGTTTAATTATGTAAACAAGTTTCATTAATAAAGCGGGTGTCTCACACATTCTAAGTATAGGGATGTTGCTAAAAATTATATAACAAATATTGTTATCAGAGGTAAGGCACTACAGTGTCTTGCAACACAGGATCTCCTGAATCAACTCAGAATGTCAACAACTTAAGCCAAAAGAACTTGCTCATTCTTGTGGGTTGAATGAAACAGTTTTGCTTTTTTTAAACAAACACACAAAGAAAAAACTAATAAATATCTATTTTATTATTTATTACTTACTTACCACTTACTAGTTTTGACATGAATGCTTTCTAAGATGTTGAGTTTATGTTTATCTACTACAGACCTTAACTATTTTCCCCTGGTACCACTGGAAATACCACATTTCATCAACAACTACTATTTTCTCCTAAAACTTCTTGTAATATAAATTCTCCCTTTAAAATCAGGATAATATCAAATCTTCACTGCTTGCCACTTTAAGTGTGTGGTACAATATTCCCACAACCCAAGGAGAACTGGATTTAAATCTGGCTTTTTTACAGTCAATATTTAGAATCAGTAAGAATAAACCAAATCCCTAGCCTCTTGTACATTTTCCATTAATCTTTGGGTGAGTTAGGCAAGCACTTCAAGAATCATCCAAGATCATTTTAATTCCAAAAAGGAAAAAAAAATCTAGCTCTTGAAATTATTTCAAACTTCTGGTAACATGTAAGAGGCTCAACTGTGTATAGCAAAGAACAGTGGACTAGAGTTGGAGAGCTGGACCCACAAGCCTTTCTGCCATTCAGCATTTGGGCATGTAAACAGACTCATTTCTTTGTCTATAGAGAAAGAAATCATCATCTTATTTAGAAGGTTATTATATGGATTAAATGATACCAACTGTCACATGCAACATGCTTCTAATACAATCAGTCTTCTAACTAATTCTTTATCCTTAAGACCTCAAATATTAAAAGCCTATAACCCAACTCCATTTTCTTTAAGGAACGGTCTGAAATCTGTGACTGTTTTTAGTATAATACGCAAACTCTTCTCCATGTCAAAAGCACTTATTTGTTCACCAAAATTGGGTTATGAGATATTTCATAAGCTAAAACTTATCATTATAAAGACAAAACATTATTTTAAATATTTTACATAAAAATCTCCTGACAATGTACCACAGAATTTATCTCGGACAATCTGTAAAAGTCAAACATAATGAACCATAAAGTGATCACTCAGGATTATTACTCAGTTTGTTAAGACTTATAATACACATCATGTATTACGCTAGGTCCCAACATAACTATCAACAACCAGCCCTTGAAGAACTCAGTTTATCTAGGGAGACAGATTTGCAAACAGACAGACTTCAGAGCCATATTTCCCTGACTCAAATAATCATTCTTTCCACTTCCCAGCATTCTTAGCCCACAAAATAGGAAATTCCACCCTTTTTTCTATGTAGAGTCTATGGGAATTTGAATCCCTAATTTTTGTTTAAAATATCTTTTAGGAGCCTATAATTAAAAAGTAACACTGAAACCAAAAGCTAGCTTATACACAGATTGCCTGTCACAAGTCAGGCAAAGCAATTAAAGAATTTGCCAACTCAGAAAATCACAGAATTTTCAAACTAAGAAAGGACAGTGTTTCCTTTTTATGCATTAGTACTCAGGGTCACTATTACATTAAGGACAAAAATAAAAATTAAAAACACAAAGACAATTAAAGAGCTGGGATTAACCAGCAGGAAATTCAAATGCAAACTATATACTTTGTTAAGTTTCAAAGTTATAGGTCAATGACAAAGCTGCTAAAGAAGTTAAGATCAAAGAACATAGATTAAAAAAAAGAAATATGCTACCATGATGTTATTCTTAATCAATGGCCAAAATGATTTAGTTGACTTAAAACTCAGGCTTAGACTCAAAGTTTTCGGTATTGAAGAAAACGGACTATGCCTAGATGAGAGCGGATCCTTGAATAATGTTTCATTTAACATGGTTTCATCAAAACATTGATGAGAAAAAAAAAAAATCGATTCCAGGCTAGGATGACTATATGGAGTCTTCACTTTCTCCCTACATCTACATGGGTTTTCTGCAGGTATTCTGCTTTTCTCCCACATACTAAAGATATGCTTCAGGGAAAGGTTCTGGCCACTCATGACCCTGAACTGAAATCATCAGGTCAGAGAAAGAATGAATGAATAATTACAAATTATTGTCAAATAAAAATTATTAAAGTGTACAATAATCATACAAATGCACTACAATATATGATGTGGTATGAAAGCAATCTGCAAGCTTGCTATGTTTATGGTTGTTTCTGAACTTTGGGTGGTAGGCACCTTATAATTTTCACTAAGCAAACATTTATTCTTTGATTTAACCCACTACCTACTATGATGACTGTCACTCACTAATTCACCAAAAATTGGGTTATCTTGTTTTATTAATCTTTCTTAAATGTATATAAGGGATTACATTTATTTCAGTGTTTAGTATCAGATATTTGGTAATGTTTTTGTGATAATAAATATGCCATAAGAACTTAATTCTTGTTTATATCGACTAGTCTATGTAAAACTGGTTCTGTTACATGTCATTTCACTTAACATAGCAGTGTCCAAGAACCTATTGACCACACTGAGGATGTACTGTATGCTTCTGTCAGTAAAAGTATTTCTGAATTTATACTTAATTTTTCATTTTACTCCCTACAATTATTATTAAGCCAATAATTTATTCTCTGTTATTTCAGAATACTGACTTAATATGAAGTGATGGCAACAGAGATAAGGAAATGACTATGACCAGGGAAGCTGGGGCAATCAATGCCTTATCAAAGAACTGATTTTTAAAGTGAGTCTTGAATGAAGAGTCCTATTTTGCAATGTGAGGAATTTAGGCAAGGGGAGTATGATTTACAAAGGCATAAACAATGAACAGGCTAGCCATGTCTTTAATAGAAGAACTCCTGCTATGATGAGAAGTAACCACTGCGGAAGCAGGAATGGGGCAGTATTGAGGACTCAGAGTTTAACTTGACACATTCATTCATTAAGTACTAACTTCATGAATAATCTAAATGATAAGCACCTAGCTTTCTGGATAGGACAGAAGTACTTCATGAAGGAGTTTCATAACAAGACCTAAAAAAATGACTAGTTTGGATAAGGATATTCCAGATAGAAGAGCAGCACACAGCCATTGTTTTTCAGCCAAATTATCCATGCCTACTAAGTTTTATGAATTCTTATCTTCTACTTTAAAAACCTTCTTTTTCACCCCTAAGATGTCAATTTTCAATTATTTCCTGTGATACTTGTGCTTGCTTCTAAATAGTCTTTCTAGTTTCTCAAATTTGCTCCCTTTCATCTGCACTGTGCTGGCAAGACAGTTATCAAAATGTTACAAAAATGTATTTAAAATATGAGTAAATACCCCAAGAAAACATCTGAAGTGGAGTGAGATGCTGTGAGTCTTGATGCATGAACTTCTGGCTTCTTAGAGGACTTTTCTGCCAATTTCCTTGTTCTCTACTTTGTTTTACATGGTTCAGGAAACTGGATAAATAATAGCCTTAGGCTGGGAGAAAAATTATCCTACACCTCTCTCCATTCTTATTCTATTTCTGCTTTCTCTTTGATTCCTCCCTATTCCAGCGCACTCCAGATAGCAGTTAGTCCACCAAGTTACATTCCAGGACAAGAAGATTGGTTTCCATTGACCTCAAAATCAAAGGAATGCCATGATACAATTAATTTGACACATTTCATCCTTTTACACCCATAACTATTCTAAGTAATTAAGAATTACTTGAGCAGGCAAAAGAAACATTTGACTGAATGTTCAAATATATAGAGAAATGTATATCTACTAACCAGACGTAAAAAGTTATATTCAATGAACTACATAATCTCTCCTATTCTCTCTTCCTCTCGTATCCTACTTACAGCTATCAACTTAATTTTAAAAAATCCAATGCCGCTATGATCTATGACTTCTAATGACAATCTCAAAGTCCTTGTGTACATGTGCAGATCTAGATTAAACTATAATCTCTCTGCATCCCCCAAACCACTCAGTTTCTTCTTTTCAATTCCCTGGGGTATCCTGCTTATGGGGTTACCTGGTATCAAATATATTGAAAGGGCATGGCCAAAGAATCTGCTTAAAGGAGAAGCTTTCCCTCCATTCAGAAATGAGGCCTTAAACCCACACAGTTCCCACTTGTGGAAACATTTAATTTAAATCTAGGGCCACAGGTATATTTCAAGAAGGGAGACAGGAGGAGCAAGTCTGACATTATGAAAAACTGATAGCCTGGCTTGCTACCTAGGCTGTGTGCAGAAGTACAAGCAGAGCTCAGCACAACTAAGAAAACCCTCCAAATATAATTGTGACAGAAGGCCAGAGATCACTATCAAGAATCCAAGAATTGACCAGGCACAGTGGTTCACGCCTGTAATCCCAGCACTTTCAGAGGCCAAGGAGGGTGGACTGCTTGAGCCCAGGAGTTTGAGACCAGCCTGGGCAACATGACAAAACACTATCTCTACAAAAAGTACAAAAATTAGCCAGGCATGGTGGCACAAACCTATAGTCCCAGCTACCTGGGAGGCTAAGGTGGAGGATCGCCTGAGCCTGGAGAGGTCGAGGCTGCAGTGAGTCAAAATCATGACACTGCACTCCAGCCTGGGCGACAAGAGCAAGACGCTGTTTCAAAAAATAAATAAATAAAAATAATAATAATAATTATAAAGAAAAGAATTATAAGACTAGGATACAACGGTAGCAAAACTATTGAGGTTTGAAGGTTTGACAGCAGATTCTAGAATGCTTTTCTTCTTTATTAGTGTTAAGAATAGCTGGAAACAATATACGCCTAATCATTATAGAAGAGATCACAGACCAGGAATGAAACATGTGCACACACTTACACTAGTTCTGGAAGCATACAGCACCTGATGAATCACTGCACAAAAAAGGAAACCAAGAAAGAACACCAGACACACTGAGCAAGGCTGACTTAAAGCTGTGGTATAACAGTCTCTCTTCTCAGCAGGTCACAGTAGTTACCATCTAGCATAGCAATCAGGTAAATATTTCTTAAAAGAAAGTATCCCAAATCTGAAATTTTCTACTGGAAATGAGAATTTAAAACTAATTTTAAAAAGTCATATATGATGTCACAAGAAAAGCCTCCCAAGACACTTTTAAATTTCCATAAAATTTTACGTCGTTTACAATACTGAAACTTAACTTCTTTAGATTAACTCTTCAATTGTAGTTGCATTTTCCTCTGCTATTAAAAAAATAAAGACACATTATTCTGTTAGGGAATATTTTACAAAAACCTCTACTCCTTGGCATTTTTAAATAATAATATCCACTTCCATTGGCTGCTTCTTAGTATTCTATTCTATTTAGTAAAGTCTATCCTGCTCTTTAGAATTATATAAATTTAATTCTTGTTTCACAAAAAATTAAATTTATATAACATAGTTATAAGAAAATATTTCCCATCTTTGTGTCATTCAGCTGACATATCATTCAGCTCAAAGTTAAAAGAAACAGGCCGGGCGCGGTGGCTCAAGCCTGTAATCCCAGCACTTTGGGAGGCCGAGGCGGGTGGATCACGAGGTCAAGAGATCGAGACCATCCTGGTCAACATGGTGAAACCCCGTCTCTACTAAAAATACAAAAAATCAGCTGGGCATGGTGGCACGTGCCTGTAATCCCAGCTACTCAGGAGGCTGAGGCAGGAGAATTGCCTGAACCCAGGAGGCGGAGGTTGCGGTGAGCCGAGATCGCGCCATTGCACTCCAGCCTGGGTAACAACAGCAAAACTCCATCTCAAAAAAAAAAAAAAAAAGAAACAGTACCTGTGATAAGTTCTCATCCCAAGCACGCTACAGTTTCTAAGAGACAAAACAAGCATCTTACAGAAGTCCAGTGTCAATGGATTCAAGCTCAAGACCAGACACAAGAGGCTCATTCAAGAATCATTAACAACCTCACAGGTGTAAACAGGGCATTGTGCCAAGGGTGAATGATAGATGAACAGTCCCTGCTCCCAAACTGAACATCTCACGGAGGTGTCAAATATGTAAAAAACAAAATATGAATTTTTAAAAGTGCTATAGAAATTTGGAAAAGCAAAGCAGAGACCTAAAAATGAGTGGGACATACTGTAGACACAGCAAAAAAAGATAGACTGCCAAAAATCTGACCAGTCTCAGAGAAAGGCTGCAAGAAAATTTTAGTCGTAAGATCACAAGCTACCAAAATCCTTTAAATCAAGTAATTACAGAGGAAACAAACATAAATGAAAATAAACATCTGCAAATAAAGATGTTAAATTCAAAATCAAAACATCCAATAACAAAGGAATAGCCATTATGCTCATTAAAATGATACCAATGAAAAAAATTCAATAACATGAGAAAATAATACAAAGTTTTTTTAAAAGAATGCAATTATACCTACATTATCTGAAGGATGTTAATAGGTAAGTTTTCAAAAGATCAAAAACATTAAAGTGTTAAAGCTATTTCTCAGATGTAGGATTATGAGGGACTTGTTTCACTTTTACATTGTCCTATATTTTCCAAACATTATATAGTATTTCTAATTGTTAAAATGGTTATGTAAGTCACTGTATTTTAGGGTATCCCTTTAAAACTATTAATAGCCCTTTTCATCTTTTTCTATAGAGAGTATCTCATCCATAAATTACACAGAACCCACTTATTTAAATAGATTAGTATGAGTAAATTGCTTTGAACAGTACCAGCAGGTAAAAGGCAGCTACACAAGTGTTCATTTTATTCAATAATCTTAAATTCCCTTTAGTCAAAGTAACTAGCGTGTTTTGGAGCTATTTTTCATGGCATGTTGACAAAAGAACGTTAGTTTTGTTTCTTCACCTTCTAAATTCTAACATCTCTTAAGAAATGACTGTTGTTTTCCTGAGATTCTACTTCCTTTAAAAAAAAGAGCAAGAAGAAATTCAAATATCAAGTTCCTTAACAGGAAGACAGAAATTTAATGAGGGGAATAGAATTTGACCTTATCCAGATGAAGAAACAGAAATCATACACCAGACTCTTAACAGGGAGTGGGCTATATGTCATTATTTAGAAAAAATGTCTTTACCTGTCTTTATGAGCTTGCAATATGGCAGGTCAGAATCCCAGGGGAAGACTCAAGAAACCAAATAGCAACCAACTGTTCTATACAATAAGGGAATGAGGAATCTGGATTCTCAAAGTGGTGGATGACTGGAGGGAGAAATTAAGGAAGGGGACTCTTGAGTTATCCATAGACTGTCTTCACTAAAGGAATGTTCCCTCATGTCCACATTGCTCATTTCTGCTTTTGTAAAAATGGATTATTTTTTCCCAAAGTAAAATTGAGTTGTGTATCTAAATGGCACAAGACTGCACAAAGACACAGGACATGAATGACAGATGACATATCTGGGTTATCCACACATTAAACTTATTTCATATATGCATTCACTTTCAGTTTGACAAACTTACACAGGTATAAAATCTGTTTTAGAAAACAGATTCATAAGGCTTTTTTTTTTTTTAAATATCAGCTGTCCTCTTAATCCCCCATCTCATTTTCTACTCTGAAGTGAGTACCCTCAAATTGTTCAGCTGTTTGTTTCTAACTCCATCTCTACGAACAATGCTTACGAACAATGCTTACAAAGCTACTGCTTGCTTTTTCAAGACAGAGTCTCACTCTGTTGCCCAGGCTGGAGTGCAGTGGCACGGTCTTGGCTCACTATCTCTGCCTCCTGGGCTTAAGCAATTTTCCTGCCTCAGCCTCCCTAGTAGTTGGGACTACAGGCCCATGCCACCACGCCCGGCTAATTTTTGTATTTTTAATAGAGATGGGGTTTCACCATGTTGGCCAGGCTGGTCTCGAACCCCTGACCTCAAGTGACCCACCCATATCTTTCATCACCATTCTTCCCATGCCCAGCACAAACACAAATGCTTTTTAAAGTACTTTATCAAGAACATGTAAAGAAATTACAATTCAATAATAGGAAAAGACTATACATTACTGGAACCAAAATGTCCATCAATAGGTGAAAGGACAAATTCTGGTGTATCTATATAGTGAATCCTCATCAGCCATAACAAGAACTATTAATATATACAACATGGATGAATCTCAATTATGCTGAGTGAATGCAGACCAAAAAAGAACACATACTGTATGATTCCATGTACATAAAATTCCAGAAAAGTCAAATTATTCTATAGCGACAGAGCAGATCAGGGGGTGCCTGAGGAAAGGAGGCAAAAAAATTTAGGGGAATGACTACCTGACTGGTGGCGATTTCAATGGAATATATACATGCCTCAGAACTCAAGTTTTTCACTTTAAATGTAAAGTTTACTCTATGCCAATTATCTTAATAAGACTGTTAACAAATTTGTTTAATTATGAGAAAAAGGACACAAGCTAAACAGAAGTTCTGAATTCAAAGGTATGGCTTTATTTATTTATTTTTTTTTATAATTTTGCAAAGATTGAAACAGTGAAAACCTTATTACAAATTGTGATAACTAGGGTTCAATTCATATTAGGATTGAGTTATTATAACATAAACATTAATCAAGTCTACATTTGTTAAGAGCCCATAGGGGCCAGCTATTTAAAATTCAGTAGATAGAAGATACGTTTCTAATGCGATCCATCCTATAGAATGGATATCTCCTTCACTTGTTTTTTTTTTTTTTAAACGAGAGAAAGAAAGAAAAAGAATAAAAAAAAAAAAAAAGAAAAAGAATAAAGGAAAGGAAGAAAGAGGAAGAGGAAGAGGGAGAGAGAACAGGGGTGTTGCTTTTATTGCTCGGGCTAGAATGCAGTCTAAAGCTGGATATGCCTGTAATTGTGTTTAATAATAGAGACATTTAAAAAAAAAAAAATGAGGGAAGAAAATAATTAACAAGCAGCCAACCAATATTTCATTTAAACCTGTAAATACTTGTGATGTAGTACTGATGAGTGTATATTTTGTGTATTTAAAGTGGAGAGTTCTATGAATGTGAATTAAGTCTACTTGTTCCAGATCTGAGTTCAAGTCCTGGATATCAATGTTAACATTCTGTCTCATTGATCAATCTAATATTAATATTAATAAGGTATGGCTTTATAACTATGGGTTTCACAGTAAGGTGATCTGACTGGGACATTTTTTTAGGAGACACAGACACAGCCAACGTCAGGTTCTTGAGATCTTTCACCTTGAGCTGGTCAGATTAGATAAGGTAAGACACTTCTCTTCTGGCCAGAATCCTGAAAGCTAGGTGAGGGAAGAAGACTGGTGATCTTAAATATGTAAACATTCAGTTTTGAGTGTGGCACCCTGGTTTTCAACTGTGTTCCCGGTGTGTAGCCTTCTCCAGAAAGTAAGCTTCCAGCCTTCTGCAAGGGTGAAGGAAGAGAGATCACAGAGCTACTGAAGAGAGGGAAAGATATTTGGGTATCAAGTTCCTAAAATTTCAACCAGTCCTCCCATTTTGCCCCACTGTCCCCTCTTCACCACAGGCACCATGTTTTCCCAGCTCTGAGCTCTCAAGGAAGTCTATAAACTGACTTGTTTCTGGGTTTTTCTATTACAGTTCAGCTTTTTGAGTCAATTAAGTTAGCTCCTTCTAAAATTTTGATGTGGGTTTCTTTTCTCCCTTGTAGCTATGACTTTTTTTAAAAAAGAATTCCCTTATTCTCATTTTAATATATGTTTGGCAAGGAACAGAGTTAAATGCCAGCAATATGCCACCTGTTTAGCTGAAATCTTAGGTAATTTAGTTTTTCAATAAATGTATTTATCTTCATAAATGAATCACAGCATATCACAGATGAAACATCAAAATGATGATAAAGTAGTTAAAAGACAAAATTGAAAGGCAAACCTGACAGAATAAAGAACTAAATGGTTGAAAAGAAAGTCTGGGGTGGGGGGGAGTGTGTCCCTGTTTTTGCTATACAAATTTTGTTAAAAGCCAAATTTCCAAGAGAGAAAAATCAAAACCCCCTGACTTTTTAAGGAGTTAACAAAGAAACCAACTGATTTATCCATGACCAATAGGCTTTTTAGTGGCGAAGATAAATTTCAAATTTAAATCTGGTGAGTCCTTAACAGAGTAAAAACCAAAATCAAAGGAGACACAGGCTCTGAGAAAGGTAGGTATTTCTAGCAAAAGGAATGCTGTCAGCAGAAGGGCCAGAGGTGAGAGAATTGGGTTCCAGCATTTAATTATGTACATAAAACAGTGGTGCTTAAGCTCAAAGGTAGGGTCATCTATTTTTGAGACAGGGTCTCCCTCTGTTGCCCAGGCTGGAGTGCCGCAGCATAATCTCAGTTCACTGCAACTTCTACCTCCCAGAATCAAGCAATCCTCCTACCTCAGCCTGAGTAGCTAGAACTACAGGTACAGGATACCACATGCCTGGCTAAAGCTTTTTTTTTTTTTGGTAGAGATGGGGTTGTTTGCCATGTTGCCCAAGCTGCTCTCAAATTCCTGTTCTCAAGCCATCCTCCTGCCTCAGCCTCCCAAAGTACTGAAATTACAGGCACGAGCCACTGTGCCGGACCAAAGACAGGGTAATACAAATTTTATACTAAATCCACTGTGAGTGCAGAAAGAGGTTGATTGATGAATCCTTGTTTTTCTGACACTTGGCATTCAGAAGGTTTGATGCTGGAGGACCTACCTCCCTTTCCTAGGCTTTGTCATATTTCTTTCCCATTTCACCGGCTGACCTTCCTTGTTTTCAGCCCTCTATTTGCACCGGTATCCTTTAACTCAGTACTCCACTATGGTATTGTCAGGAGTGTCCATACTTAAGTTACCTTAAGCTCATGAGTCACTTTTTAAGCAAACAAACAAAAAAGAGTAGTTATAGCAGTTACTTGATTTTGAGCGTGAGTAGAGAAAAAAGGACAGAAGTATAGCAAAGAAATTAAAAATCTCTTAGCAGAGGTGTTAAAAAATCTAGGTATTAGCAAGGAAACATGGGAGTATATACCAGTATCATCTCTGAGTGTCCCAGCAGAAAAACATTAGGACTTACTAATCTAACATATTTCACTTTTGCTGATTTCATTCATCTCTACCTTCAAATTTCTTTTTATTTTCTTCACTTCCAAAGCCACTCCTGTGCTACTCTTTGACCAACAACTTTATTATGATTAGTACTGCAATTTAATTAAAGCAGGAGCAAGTCTTAGCACTCCTTCCACAATACCTTACCAACAATTAGATCTATAAAATCTAAAAGGTTGGGAGAACGCTCAATAGCAGGGCACCTGCTGGATCTCAGCTGTGCTAATCATGGGAAAATGAGTAATTTCCAGAGAACAACTCTTATTTTTTTTTTCAAGCGTTTTTTTTTAATATAATGGCTTACATACTAAAGCTATATAAATCCTTAGTTACTTAAATGTCTAAAATTACTGCTCTATGTATCACTAAAGCGTTCAACGGACATGATAAAATCAAATACAGGCTTTCCTCTTTGACCTCTGGAAGTCAGCTGGAAGAATAACCCATTGCTATACTTTAACACAGACCATATAACTACTCTTCTCCCTGATGCCTAGTGATTCTGTAGCAGTTCATAAGCTAAGTTTGCTCTCAGTTCACAGAACGGCAGCAATGATACGACGCTCAGTCTGTCTAAATGTGTCCATTCTTCAAAACTCAGCATTAGTCCACCCTTTCCCATCATCTCTCAAATTTTCTTGTCTGAAGTCCTCTATGTTTGTAGTCTGGGTTGTATGCTTCCCATTTATTGTCGTTTTGTCTTAGTAATTTGTTTGGAGATAATATAAAAGAGCTGAGATAAGATACGGGTTCTATATGAGGATACATAGAACTTTATCCAGCAAATATTCAGGTTCTATTTTTTTGGCATATTGATTTAGGATTTAGACATTGTATAGCTTCTGTTAAGATAAAGCTTAACCTTTACCTTAGAGAAGATTAAGGAACTTTTTCTGAGAGATTTTTAAAGGCTTTTTACGTTTGGAATTTCAACTTGCTCAGATAGGTTCGTTAAGACAATGTTTTACTTCTGGTAGATATAGCTACATACATTTCATAGAATGTTACTAGGACAGTAGAATTTAGCTTCTCTACAGGCAGACTTTTCCACTTCTGAATTTCAATGTGGCAGTTAATTTGGTTTTTTTGTTTTGTAAACAGGTTCTTGCTCTGCCACCCAGGCAGCGTGGAACTCCTGGCCTCAAGCGACCTCCTCCCTGGCCTCAAGCAGCCTCCCAAAGTGCTGGGATTTATAGGCATCAAGCACTGCATCTGGCCCCTAAGGGTCTTATCAGGTGAGAGGAGAAACACGCACATATTCACAACAGGATAAGGGACCACCAGACTCTAAGACTGTCACACAGTGGATAGTCAGCAATACTACAGTATGCAACACTGCTGTCAACTCCAGGAAACAATTCATTTTGTGTTCTATGTGAAAAGCACCCCCTGGAGTTGTGCAAAGCAGTGATCCTGGTTAGGTAATACAGAGAGTTAACAGGTGAGATGCTCCACTAAAGGGAGTTTTGTCAAATGAGAGGACAAAACACTACACACATTTAGATAGATTGAGCCCTTATTAGCATGTTAAAGTATCACAGAAGTTCCAAATGGAGAACTGCATAAACCAGCATATCCTGGGGTTTGGTTTCCGCCCCTGTCCCCCAGGAAATCCCTATTAATATTTTTCAGAACCAGTGTTCTAAAACACACTTTGGAAAACACTGAGCTACTTAATTAAAAGGCCTTTAGAGTCAAGTTGTGTCTTGATAAAAATTAAAAAACCAATAAAAGTTTTAGTGAAGAAACTGTGGTTTAAAACAGGTTATTGAAAAACAAAAGAAAATTCTGGCGCAAATATGTAAGGTATATTAAAGCAGCAGATCTGAGGGTTTTGAGAGTACAAGACTATTATTTAAAATCCTCCTGGGAGAGAACTCACTCACAGGGTTAATATGATGAATAACAGATCTACGTTGCTAACAAAAAATTATTTTAAAAGCATCTTTTAAGTTAAACAGTCAAATCTTTTTTTAAGACCTATTTTTTTAGAAAACATAAATTTGACTCCTAAATTTATCAGGTCTGTACAGTAGTCATGCCAGTTTACAGTTAGGCAGTGTAATCTCAGATTTCACAGTGTAAGCAAGCATTGGTTCATTCAAAACTATCTTTATTTGTTCCCCAAGAGGCCCAGGTGACAGTAATATTAATACAAAAACAGGTATCCCATATTTTAAGAAACCATATTGTTGGAAGTTACTGTACTTAGAAATACCAAATATTCTTACCAAAAAGGTAACTAAGAACACCACATACTATTTGGAATAGCTGACACTGTCCTAAAAGTAAAAAAAAAAAAAATTAATAAAAAATCGCTTTTAGAAATAAGGCAAAAAAAAAAAAAAGTACCCATAGTTTATTTGGAACTCTCTGCCAAAAATACTTATTAATTTAGATTACCATAAGCTTTAGTAAATTACAATCTATGATTCCTAAATATACCTTAAGGTGTAGCCAACAAGACTTTAAGTTTTGGAACAAACAAAAACAGGTTCAAACAGTCTTGGGATGAACCTGCTTTGAAATTATTCTCATTATAAAATATATTTTAAATGCAGATACAGGCTATTTACTATATTGTTATAAATGAAACAAAAACAACTGCATTTTAAAACTGGTCTTAAAGAGGAAAATTATTAAAGGCAGATAATTCACATGGTATATAGTAGTATTAGATAAAATAGTTCCAAAAGTTGGAGTAGATTGCTGAACTACAAAAACTGTTATTTAACATTTAAGTGAGACAGCAGTTAACTTCGACTTTAATGCACAAAATAGTAGATTATCAATTAACATGCTCTCACTAATATTCTTGGAAGATCTACTTGCTGTTTTTAAAAGAGCAGCTGCTTGTTAACTAAAATTAATGAGAACTATCCACTGACTTATGTCCTTTTAGTCCGAAGGAGTATCCAATCTTTTCTTCTAACAAAGATAAGAGCTAGACTAAAGCATAAATACACACTACTGAAAGGATAAGCATGCATTATTTTTATGAATATAAACCCCGATGTCCAAGTCATTTGGAAATGGGAGACATTAAGACATGAAAACAAAAGAACATTCTCTAAGAGTTTACAGTGCTTAATAAGTAACTTAAGTAATCACAGATGAATATTCTGAAAGACTGTACATACACAAATAACAGAAATATTTCTAATTTATCAGTTCTACAATTGTCACAAAAGCCACCAACATCAATGAATCAAACTTTGCTACTGATTTACATTATCTCTACCACATAATTTTAACTTAGTTATAAATGCAATGTCAATGTTTCTCAAAATGCAGACTACTGGGCCCCACCCCATATCTGCTGAATCAGAATTCCAGGGGCAATGCCAAGGAATCTGCACTTTCAGTAATTCCTCCAGGTGACTCTCATGCACACTAATGCTGGAGAACCACACCTTTTTTTCTGAGATTTATAACCAGGTTTTGGATTTCAGGAACTAAAATCTCCCCATTTGGAACCTTTTAAATTAAATTTCATTACAGAACCAATCAGTATTTCAAAGAGATTTAGGTAATAAACATGTTATAGCAGAAAAACAAGTGCATAAAAAGTTACAGCAGGAATTTAAAGAAGAAACTTGTAGTATAGCACATCTTATTTTTATTCAAGATCTAAGACACCCCTAGTCACTTCAAAGACCAACAGTTCTTTGAAATCAAAATTCCTTACTTAAAAAAATCCACAATATTAAAAATATAGTATTTCAGATACATTCACATTCGCTTAGCTGTCAAGTAAATTAAAATACAAACTGTTTGCATTACACAAAATATAAGTATGATTAAATGTATAAAGCTTAACCCAAACAAACCTATTTATATTTCATCATTAAATTTACTCTGATCAGAATTCATTTTCCATACATAACTTTCATAAACTTACATAAACATGTATAACGAGAAGAGCAATGAACAAAAACTAGAAGCCACCTAGAGTCCAGTTTGGGCTAAAAAAAAAACTGCTATGTGACCTTAGGGCCTAGACAAATCACTTTACCTACAGGGGGAAAGGAAAAAAAAAAAAAAAAGGACAAATATCTACCTTACCATACAGGATTATTGTGAGAATCAATGAGGTACTATGTAAATACATTCTGAAAACTGTAAAGCACTTAATAACGTCTGTGATTTATGAAGACAGCAAAATTTGAGAGACACTACCTTTGGGTACCTGCTGTAAAACACACAAACTATCACCAGAAATATTAAAATGTATATGCTGCTAAAGAATCAATGAAGAACATAAAAACTGACCATTCAGATTTAATTAAATATTGGACACTATTGAGTATACAGTATTCTGTAAATTACAAATATAAAACAAAAATTCAATTTGATTACCTGTCCTATGTACCCATTTATAACAGATCCATTTCTTGTGTTAAGATACAAATAAAATTTGATGCACCATGAGTTGGTCATTGTCAAAACTGGCCAGTAGGTGTATCATTCTATTTTCTCATGTTTGACAATTTCTATAATATAAAATTTTAACAAGATAACAATGTATGTGGTATGTATAAATAACATTTCTAAAAGTTAAAACGTAATTTTTAAAAGTTATTTTACTTTATGAAAATTATTCCCGTAACTATTGTATGTTATTTTCCTGGCAATGTCACCTCAGGTTCTACCTAGTCCCAAATAAGCTACTATTAGTACCTTTATTACATATCACGACAGCTACTAGAAAATAATTATTCCCTTCCAACTGGTCAATACTCTTACCCAAGATTCAAAAACTTAAATCTTTGTTTCTGCTTTCTGATCCTTAGACCTTTTATTGTTTTTTGCTCTTTCATTACAAAATTCCAGAACAAAAAAGTGAAGACATCAATTTTACTGTAATCGTGTGAAATGGAAGGGAAAAAAAGCAAATACTCTTTTGTTCAGCATTACAAAAGACCAATAGTTTTAATTGGCCATTCCTTTTAAAACTCATTTCCCATGGTAAGAATGTTTCATCTGAAATGAAGTTAACATGTCTGTCAGACAAAGGAAATTAGTAAACTCTAAAATCAAGGATTCTATCGAAGTATACGTAACAACAAATAATTACTCTGCATGCATCCATCTAATAGCTCAAATAATATCTTTTAACCTGGGGCCATATTCCATAGCTTGACAGAGAATACATAACAGTAAGAGCATAAAACATCTTTCATCTCAGATTTTCTGGCTAATTTTAGTTTAATAAAGACTTACCTATAGCTCAATAGCTAATGCTTTACAGTAGTCTACAGAGGAATTCCAAGCGTTGAATGAAAACTTAAATGCAGGTAGAAGGGCAGTAATATTTTGTGGTTTGTAAGAAAGACTATTTGTAATAATACCCACATTTTAATTCATTACTTGAGAGCTAAATACTTTTTCTCATGTTAACATCTGCAGTATAATAATAAAAAAGGACCCGGTGTCTAAAGAGACAGTGTTCCTTATATATATGATTTGGGAAGGAGGGGAAGGGAAGGCAATCTCACCAATTCAGCTGTCACTACAGCATTTGTTTTCTAAGTATTTAAATTTCCATTTATTTTTTATATGAGATGCACCTGAGAGAAGCCGCATATAGAAATCACTTTTTTCTAACATGGTCTTTATTAAACTTTGAATATAAGTACACCTGCTCAAAGTGTTCATTTGTATTATTTAAGCAAAAGCAATTGTAAAACAGAAAATCATAAAAGCTAAGTTGATGGAAGACAATAAACAAAAAAGAATTACTATACCTGATCCTGCGTGTTATTTTAGAATCTGTTAATAGGCCTACAGCTTTAACACACACACACACACACACACACACACACACACACACACACACACA